>NW_008355275.1:3986660-3986905 GCF_000622305.1 Nannospalax galili
TTATCTAGAGATATATTTCTTGATCTGTTATGTATAATTTGTCAGTAGATTGTAGGAATAATATGGTTCCCTCTGGTTTTCGTGACTAGATAGGCATTGTTTCTCTCTTGTATCGTCTCCCCTCTCTAACATGGTTTTCCCACTTAAGATGCCCCAACTTCCCCCCTTTCTTCCTTACTAATACCCTTGCTCCTATGATCCTACCTCTGTTGAGCTTCTTCTTTCTCCTTATCCCCTAGGTTCCT
>NW_008355275.1:3987686-3988428 GCF_000622305.1 Nannospalax galili
TCTAATGTCTTCCTCAATTTCTTTCTTTAAAGAGTTGAAATTTTCCTTGTAGAGCTCTTTTATGTCGAATTTTTCGCATCCCTTAGATAAAATATCATATCATCTGAAAAAAGGGATAATTTGAGCTCTTCTTTTCCAATTATTACTCCTTTAATTTCCTTCTCTTGTCTTATTGCTCTTGCAAGAGTTGGAAAGGAGTGGAGATAGTGGACATCCTTGTCTGGTTCCTGATTTTAATGGGAATGCTTCCAGTTTTTTTCCATTTAGAATATTGTTCAGCTCCTTAGCCCATCTTTCAATTGGGTTGCTTCTTGTCTTGGTTCTCTGTTTTTTAAGTTCGTTATCTATTCTGGTAATTAAACCTCTATCAGATGTATCGCTGGTAAAGATTTTCTCCCATTCTGTGGGTTTTCTGTTTGTTTCCTTGGTTGTCTCCTTTGATGTATAGAAGCTTCTTAGTTTAATGAGGTCACACTTGTTAATTCTTGCCCCTGTTTCCTGGGCTATTGGTGTCCAGTTTAGAAAGCCCTTTCCTACACCTATATCTTGTAGGTTTTTCCCAACGTTTTCTTCTAAGAATTTCAGAGTTTCAGGCTTTACATTGAGGTCTTTGAGCCATTTGGAATTGACTTTTGTGCAGGGTGAAAGATAGGGGTTTAGTTTCATTCTTCTACAAGTGGAGATTCAGTTTTGCCCGCACCATTTGCTGAAAATGCTGTCTTTCCTCCAGTTAATGTTCTTG
>NW_008355275.1:3989766-3990012 GCF_000622305.1 Nannospalax galili
AGGGAGTTCAGTCCGTTAATGTTTAAAGTTATTAATGAAAGATGAATCTCCCCATCACTTTTTTCTTTTTGTTTACATTCTTGCTATAGATGTACTTTTACCATGTTATACCCTCGTTGGAATTCTTTCTGCACCCCCTTGGGTATATTCATTCCTTTCTTGAGCTCTTTGTATTGCTCCCAGAACTCTCTGTAGGGCTGGTTTTGTGGACATGAATTCCTTCAGCCTATTTATGTCATGGAAGAC
>NW_008355275.1:3990774-3996848 GCF_000622305.1 Nannospalax galili
GTTCTGCTTCTTTTTTTGAACTTTATGTGTCTTTGTGGTTTACTTTTTGGGTATGAAGAGCTGGTTCGTCTAAGCTTCTGGTTCTCTCTTTTGATTTTATATTGTCGTGGCCGGATTGATTTTGTTTTCAGAAGTTCCTCGGTGGCTCAATTCCAATGTGGGTCAGACGTTTTCAGGCTTTCTCCTTAGGTCTGGAATCTTGTAAGAATGATTTTGGCCTCAGGAACTTGTGTGTTGGACTGACCTGAGACCCTGGCAGTGGCCGCGCCGAGCAGGGACTCAAAGGCAGATGGGGTGGGAAGAAGCCCCAAGATTTCCCAGGGAGTGGATTGAGTAGCTGGGTTGTACTGGATGCAAAGGATCAGGGAGAGGAAAGGTAAGCCTCGGAGCCCCAGAAAGCCCCCTTATTTTTAACTTGACTTCTTGCACCTTAAAGAAACTTTGTGTTTGTGTATATGAACTCGTTACTCTGCCTTTTAAAAATAATTAACTTCTTGTTCTCATTTATAAATGTTGTAATATACCTACATATGGATGTGTTTGCATATTTACATGTATATAATATAGGCTAGGATTCACATAAAGAAGAGTTTTTTAGTCACTGAGATTAGATAACCTCACTTAATATTATACATACAAGGTCCTTCCACTTCCTGTTAATTTAATGATTTCATTTTTTATTTTGATCCAAATAACAGTTAATTTTATACATACACAAAATTTCTATCATTCATCTGTTGATAGAGAACTAGTTTGGCTCCATTTCCTTGCTATTTTGCTATAGTGAACACAGCAGCAATAAACACAGGTGTTCAAATACCTCTATAGTAAGAAATGGAGTTCTCTGGGTATATACAATGCATTTAGGGTAAGTTCTTTGAATTTTATATCTTGAGACAGGATTTTAGGAACGTACCCAAATGTACTGTATATACCTAGAGAACTCTATTATATGGTAGTGTCTACAGGTGGGAAATCAGAATTTTCGATTAAGTTTTACTTTCATTCTCTGAATTCTTCTGTACGCTGTAGTTTGTCTTGCATGTTTTTTTTCCTGTTGTTTAAATACTAATAAACTTTTAAAAAAGAATTAAAATACAACTTTGTGTCCACAGCAAAATATATTTTCTAAAGGGGATTCAGAGCAACATCTTCAGCTCCACATTTCTTTGCAGTGTGACCTTTCCAACTCTCCTTAAGATACATGTTTTTATTCTCTGTCCTCAGTCTCTGTACTGTATCTGTTCAAGGCTGAAGGTGGTATCTTATCTTTAGTAGTTAAGACATGACAAATGTGGTCTTGTGATTTCTGAGGCTGACTCAGAGAAGGACTTGAAACTCCCACCTTATAAATCTTTTGTTGTTTTTTTGTTTATTTTTGGTCTTTTTGAGACAGGGTCTCCCTGTAGCCCTAGCTGGCCTAGCAGTCAATATGTAGACTAGACTGGCCTTGAACTCACAGACATCCACCTGCCTCTGCCTCCCGACTGCTGATATTAAAAGCATGCGCCACCACACCTGGTTTGAATTTTACTTTTTGACAAGCCATTCCAGCCTACATATCATACATATAATACATAAATGCATACATTTTCAGATAATTTTAGCATCTACACATTATAAGCTGTACCAGTTGAAGCTTGAGATGTTATTTTATTTGTTTTTTTATTTAATGGAGGGGAAGTGGGGCCAGAAGACATGCCAGTGTGTACATATGGAGCTCAGAGGACAATCTGTGGGAATGCGTTCTCTTTTTTATCATGTGGGAATCTAGGGATTGAACTCAGATCATCAGGCCTGTCAGCTCATTTACCAGTTGAGGCATCTCACTGGTCAGCTACAGATAGTTTGTTATAGGTTCCCTGACCCAGATCACTTGTGTTTTCTCTCAAATCCTCTCCAAATAAGCAGATGCTTTTACAAATAAATTTAAGGTACTATATAGCTTTTGATATGGTTTGAATGTAAATTGTCCCCTATAGGTTCATGTGTTTGAACACTGACCAGTCCCAGCTGCTGACACTGTTTCAGAAGATTGTTAAACCTTTAGGAGGTGGAGACTTGTTATAGAAAATGAATCACTAGGGGTGGACAATAAAGATTTCTAAATGTTCTGACTTCCTATGCATTCTCTGCTTCCTGATTGTAGACTTTATGATACAATGTGGTGAGCTCATATGCCTGCCCCATTGTCTTCCTGGACATGATGCACTGGATTCCTTCTTAAAAAGTAAGCTACAACAAACTCTTCTTCCCTTAACCTGCTTCTCATTGTATATTTGGTCACAGAAACAACAGCAGCTACTACAGGCTTCTAGAACATTCAAGGTAAAAATTGATCTGTAATCTTTATGTGTTAGAATAGTTCTTTCTATTATATATTAAATATTTGTTCCTATTTTTCATCTGATTGAGATAGCCATTATGTATTTGATTATTTTATGTCACCTGATCATGATTAATATATTCATTACAGAAATTTTTAGGTTATTCTGAGTTTTCTAATGTAAAAATTATATCATTTGAAATGATGTGCTATGATTTAAAAGTATACCTTTTTAAAATATTCTTAATGGACCCATAGTTTCAAGATAGTATTAAATAATCTTATTAACACCTGGATTTTTTCTTTGTTTGTGATCTTAAGTAAAATGAACATGATATTTCAACTTGAATACATATTTTATATGTTAACTTGAGGTCTTACCTATGAGAGAAATCAAATGTATAAATTAAACAGGAAAACCATGTGTTATAAATATTTTGGTTGGTTAATAGAATGAGTAGAAAGAGAACGTCATCTAGAGTGATTTTTTGTATATTTCAATATGTATTTAAACATAAAAACACACATTGCTTTAAAATGTGTTTAAATATAATGCATAAAGAACAAAAATAGGAGAATGAGGAAAGATAAATTATGAAAATGTTAGTCAAAAAAGCTACATTAGCTACATGAAGACCAGGTAAATAAGACTTTAGAGAAAGAACATTAGACTTAAGGAAGAACATAACAGTAAAAAATATCAATATCAGCTGGGAGTGGTGGCACACACCTTTTAATCCCAGCACAAGAGGCAGGAGGATCTCTGTGAGTTCAAGGCCAGCCTGTTCTACATAGTAAGTTCCAGGACAGCTAGTGCTACAGGGAGACCCTGTCTCAAAAAGACCAAAAAAAATGAATGCAAAATCTTCAGACTTTTGGGACTTGCTGGAAGAGGCAAGCAATCTACCAGTGAAAGAAGTGATGGATACCTGGACTAGCCAGATAGGCTATCCTGTGCTTAGTGTAAACAACAGGCAAAATATCATACAGAAACATTTCTGTTGGACTCCAAGTCTGATTTCTCAGCCACCCTCCACCCTTGGGAAAGTGAACCCTTGTTTTGCAATGTCCATGAAGAACAGAAGAGACTTTTGGATGCTCTGGAACTAGAGTTACAGACAGTTGTTAGCTGCCATGTGAGTGCTGGGATTCTAACCCGGGTTTTCTGCATGAACAGTCAGTGTTCTTAACTGCTGAGCCATCTCTCCAGCCTATAAATATATACTTTAAAATCAGTAGGATCTGAACAAATAAGATGTTAAAACAGAAGTGAGCCTTCCTTATTTTTCACTTTACCTTATAAATATTTTCATGCAACCAAAAATATTTTTAAAAAAGAAAAGAAATTTGAGCTGGGAGTGGTGGCACACACCTTTTAATCCCAGCACAAGAGGCAGGAGGATCTCTGTGAGTTCAAGGCCAGCCTGTTCTACATAGTAAGTTCCAGGACAGCTAGTGCTACAGGGAGACCCTGTCTCAAAAAGACCAAATATATATATATCAAGATATTATGATAAATTTAGAGCTATGTCAAATTTGCTTGTATTTTGTAACATAGCTTCTAAATATGTAAAACAAAAGACAGAAAACTGAGGGCAGGGGATGGCGGCACCCTGTAAGCCCAACACTAGGAGGCAGAGACAGGAGGATCACAAGACTGAGTCCAGTTTGGTCTACATAGCAATTTCCAGGCCACCTAGAGATACATAACGAGATTCTGTCTTAAAAACAAAAACAAACAACAACAAAAAACAAATGAAATATCCAAATTCACAACTATAATGAGAAATTTCAATATACCTGTCTCAAAGATAGAATAAATGAACAAAAAAGTAGGGGAAAAGATGTAAAACATAATTAATAGACTTTTTATGACTGAAATATATATATATTCCTGAAACTATGCATCCATTAAAAATATTTAGAAGATATATATTATATAAGTACATATATGTTTTAAGGCTTCATTTTCTAGTTATCTAGCTTAATAACACTGGAGTCAAAGAATATATTCTGATATGAATCTGGTCTTTCAAAATTATGTTGATATTTCTTTCATAGGTCCAAATATTACAACTTCGGTAATTTCTGTGTCTTCTTATAAAGAATACATCTAGAGTAGTTTAAAGAGCAAGTTACATACATTCTTATTACAAGAGAGAAGAGCCAGGGTATAAAAATAATCACACTGAAACAAAACCACAGTCCAGCAGTGTTGCTCAATGTCTAGCTTCTGAGACTCACTTCTGATCTTCTGTGCTCCAAAAACCTTAGGCAACTCCAGTTCTCTGATTCTGCAATCTGCAGCATACACATCTTGCTTCATAGGATTATGCCAGCTGCATTCCACACCCACCACTGTCCTCGGAAATCATCTCACTGTCTTGACATCTACAATATGCTGGGGTCAACACCGAGACATAATCTGTGCCTTCATCAATGGCTTCTCCTGGCCTGTCACAGTGCAAACTCAGCTTTTCTCCATGACAACTTCACGACTTTAAAACTAGTATCTTGTGAGAGACTATTACACACCTCCAAGTTTGACTTCCAGTTTGAGATGCAGCCTTTGCCCATCTAGACCACAGCTTCTGTGTGCTGACCCTAAGGAAATTCTCCCCAGAAGATTTCAGCTAAATGAGACCGGTCTCTTATTAATCACAGTTAATATTTTATTTCCATCTGACCATTATCCATTGTCCCAATGAAGCAAAGATTTTACTTCCACAGATTCTTCATCCAAAATAAGACATGAACAGCCCTGATAGAGCCTTGGCTTCCCTCTAAAAGTTCTCAAATCAAGTATCCATCATCCGCATTTCTCTCATTATTCTTTCCTTCCTAACTGACACAGAACAGCAAGTTGAGCTCAAAGCATTCAATGGCTTTTCTAGCCCAAAAGTCCAAATGTTTCCACAATCCTCCCCTAAACCAACATGATCAGGTTTATCACAGCAAGTTTCCACTTTCTGGTACCAAGTTTTGTTCTGCTGTAATCAATCAAACACAAAAGAAAACTAATTTGTGGAGGAAAGGCTTTAGTTCTTCTTCTATTTGCAAGCAACACAGCTCCTCACTGAGGGAAGCCAGGGCAGTACTGCAACACAGAAACCTGATGATAGGTACTGAAGCAAAGACCACAGAAGAATGCTGCTCACTGGCTTGCTTCCTGTAGCTTGCTGGGCTACCTCCTTTATTATATGACCTATTCCCACCTGCCAAGAATTATATCACCAATGCCTTCTTACAATTGGCTATTAAGAAAATGTTTCATAGACATGGCCATGGGTCAATCTGATGGAGGAAATTACTCAACTGGGGTTCCATCGTACCAAGTTACTGTAGTTTGTGACAAGTCGACAAAAACTAACTTGCACTAACTGTGCATGTCCAACTAAACAATTCTGTGTGATTTTCTCCTGAGTATTCTCATTATGTTAGTCTGGTCATCTCATTATATCTTGAAAGTGCAAATTATCTCTCCGGCCTCTTGGTAGTTTCTGATATTTGGAAAGGAATTGCTGAATTCAATCTTGAATTGTTTTGATATTTCTCCCTAAAAATAGCCGGGCGTGGTGGTACACGCCTTTAATCCCAGCACTTGGGAGGCAGAGGCAAGAGGATCTTTGTGAGTTTGAGGCCAGCTGGTCTACATAGTGAGTTCCAGGACAGCTGGGCCTGCAAGGAGACCCTGTCTCAAAAAGACAAAAAAAAAAAAAAAAAAAAAAAAAAACTCAAAAAGAAAAAA
>NW_008355275.1:3998059-4044957 GCF_000622305.1 Nannospalax galili
GGACGGGGGGGCTGGAAAGAAAACCCTTTTCAAAAAAAAAAAAAAAAAAAAAAAAAAAAAAAAAATCTCAAAGGATAGACAACATGAGAAGAAAAAGGAATTATAAAATATGCTAGTTCTCAGTAGACTATTGAATTCAAACCTCTGCCTCTAAGAATTTGGAACAAACTATAGATCCTTTAGGTCCTCCATGCCCTAATAGGCATCATGAAAAGTAAAAACTTAAATTATTTAATTTAGCTTTTCTATGTGTTATAGCCAAATTTAAAAATGACAATACCTTCATCATCAGATAATGTCTAAAACTTGAACACCACTTTATTGAGTGGATTAAGAACTATATAAATCTAGTGGATATCCAACTATTGATTATAATACACTTATAGGAACTATTAAAAAATTTCTAGTTTGTCTTGCATTACGTACTCATTTCTTCTTTTTCAGATAGAAATTAAGTATATTTATCTTTTATGTTACATTGCTCAATATAGTATTTGTATTATCTTTATACAATGAATTCTTTTGTGTGTGACTGTATCTTTTTCCTTGGAATTTTGCTATTTAATTGTCATTAAAGCTACTTTTATTTGATAATACACTATATTTTATGACACAGAGACAGTATCATTATCTGTATTTTTACCTTTTCACATATTTTTGAATATGTTTACTGTTTAAAAGGTTTTCAATCCATTTTCTATAAATTTGTAGCTGGATAAAGTATTCCACAAATAATAATATTACTTTATATAATTTAAGCCTTGAAGCAATTTTATTTTATTACTGAATTACCCAGGGCTAGTTCAAGATTTTTAAATTTGTAATCATATTATGGATAACATGTTTTGCCTATAATACAATGGTTCTCTAGTTGATTTCATTATTAAGTATAATGCTATTATTTGCTCTTAATGCTAAATGTATTAACTTTTGATACATTTTATATCATAAAATATACTTATATCCCAGTATCTGTTCAGTAGCTCTAATACTGTCATCTTAAACCTCATTTGCATTATTCTAGATAATCATATTTTGTTACTAATTTAGCATGTTATTACAATTTTAATGAACTAAATTATTAGAAAAAATGAATTAAGCCCAATTTATTTTTTTTGAGATTTTCCTGGAAAGGCCAGCATTGAAACCTAGATGTAACATTTAGAATAATAGTGCCTACAAAAGCGTTTTACTTTTCACAATTTTGTGATTAAAGCTCTGTGGTGTTCCCTTAGGTATTTCAAAAGGTATTCATAGGACAGATAGCTCTATAATATCTCTAGCTAAAGAAAATTATCTGTTTGTCTTTCCAATCACAAGAAAGGAAAATACAAAAACTCAAAAAATTTCTTTTTAATTCTTTTACCAATTTATTTTCCAAATATTAGCTACTATAATCCACTATACCCTCTATTTAAAGTCATAAATTCTTTCCTTCCTCCTTTACCATCTATGCACCAATTGTTTTATGCATGGGACAAAGTTCAGAGTCAGGCATCAATGGTTTCATGAGTGAAGTCTTACTCCATTCAAAGATATTGTACATCAGATGTCAACAGGCTGATGGGAACAGTAATTAAGTAATGCAGAGAGAAAAAAAAATCACCCTACCATATGGTTTGCATATTGAGGCTACTCTGCTCCTTTAAAAATCTCAGAACTCTTGAATTTCATAAGATTATTTTCTTTTTCTTTCTACTTTCCCCCAGATTTATACCCTCTGTTTATTTAAATTTAAAATTAACTTAGAACATACTTTCATTGATCCCAAAACTTCATATTGAGTTGACAGTGTAATATAACTCAGGTATAAATTAAACTGTGATATTTTATATTGTTACAGAAAGTGGCATGCCCTATGTTCTTCTCCTTGACCTTTGTACAGTAATAAATATCCTGTCTCCCTGACACTTTCAATTTCGTAGTTTTCTCCTTTTAATGCTCTTTGGGGCACTTTTCCATACCACCTTAAATTTCCAAGTAGAATTGTATGATTTGGGCATAATAGGATCTGACAGTCGCATAGAAACAGCCATCCTTAAAGAATATATGGATTTTTCGGGATGCTATCTAGAAAGCTACCTCTGTCTACATCACTGATTCATGAGTTCATCTTTGGCAAGACAGCCACAGAATTGCTTTTCTATAGAGAACTGATAACTTCTTAGGGGAGAAGAGGGTCAGCCCGTCACTGGGTGAATACCATGCAACATAAAGCCCCAATAACGTAACGCTATAAAAAGTCATTGGATGTTTTGAAAATGAGATTCTTGTTGCTTGGATTCCATCAGGCAGCAATTTCTCCTCTGATTACCTAAAGCCACTTCATCTGTCTCTCAGCATTCCCCTGTTTGTACCTTATCACTTTTACTCTAAAGGGGATTTGTAGATCTGTCAACTCCCCTTTGTTTTTGCCATGTTTTGTATAGATAGCATCTTAAAGTAAATAAGAAAGAAAAAGAAAAACTAAGTAACCCAAACAATGTCAAATTGTCCTTTTGCCTCTGTCAAATTTCCCTAGGTCTGTAAACTCTTCTATCATTTGATGTTATTAGAGCAGATTCTGGTCTCTGTGATTCTAGCTCTTTTTTTTTCTGAACTATATTTAGTTTCTTTTGAAATATAGCCTTGCTTTTATTTGTAACATGGGGTTTTGATAATAAAATTCTTTCTCCCATTCTTATTTTCAAAAACTATGTTTGATTTTTGAAACATGTCCACTCCTTTGAGATCTAAAACACACCCAATCCACTCAAAATGGATTAAAGTCTCAAAGATAAGTCCTGAAACCATAAAACTCCTTAAAAAGAACATATGGGAAAAACTCCTTGGCACTGATCTTGGCTATGATCTTCTGGGTTTCACATCAAAGTCCAAGACAAGGAAAGTAAAAATCAAGCAATAAGATGACACCAAACTAAAACCACTTTTGCAGAGTAGAAACAAAGCAAGACAAAGAAATTAAGGCAATGAAAAGGCAACAATCTTCAGATCGAATAACTATTTGCAAACCATTAATCTGACATAAGGGATTATCATGAAAATATATGGAACTCATACAATTCCATAACAAAAGTAAATAAATAAATAAGTGAATAGAAATTTGAATGGATATTTTTCTAAAGAAGATGTCATAATGGCCACAGGTACATGGGCAGATGCTTGGCTTCACTAAACAAGATGTGTTTGGAATCACTGGTCAAGATAATTCAAAGAACCAGAGTGAACCATAATTTCACAACTGTGATGAGTATGTCACAAAAACAAAAGATGACAAGGGTTGATGAAAATGGGGAGAAAAGAGAATCTTTTTACTTAGTTGGTGAAATATAGATTGCTACCATCATCATAGACAATAGTATGGGGGTTCCTTAGTAAGCTAACAATAACGCTATTGGCCTTCTCAAACATGTTAATTTCATGTCTATGTGACACAATACTTGACTCTTCCCCTCAAAAACCTAAGAGTTCAAACAGGTTCTTATTAGCAAGATTGCCATTGAGCTTGACGTGTAGCCAAGGATGATCTTGATTACCTCACCCTTCTGTAGCCACTGATAGCATTACAGTATATTCCACCACACCTATAAGGAAAGGCTGATTTTGGCTTGTGGTTTCAGAGGTTCATTTCATGGTCACTTGAGTGCACATACTAAATATAACAATATGGAAACAGGAACATGTGGAGCATGACCTTGTTTCTTTCATGGTGGACAGGAAGTGGAGAGGTGAAAATAGTAAGAATTAGTGATATCTTCCAAAGTCATTCTCTAGTGACCTACTTCCTCTAACTAGAATGACTTCCTAAAGTTTCCAGAGCTTCCCAAATAATAGCAGCATCTCTGGGCATATCTGGGTCTCTTCTTTCTCTTCTTCCTGATGCATCAAGATACGAATCAGCAGCTATTGACTACCATTCTTTTTCTGCCATGATGGAACCACATTTCTCAAATAATGAGCCAAATTAAGTCCTTGTTCCACTAAGGTATTTATTGTCAGGTTTCATGTTGCCATATGAAAAGTAGCTCATCCCTATTGTCTTGATGCTCTTGATAGTCATTATCAAGACTCTCATCTTGGCCCCAACTTCATGCACTTTTCTTAGCATACTGCAAGTTGTTGAAACAGTTCTATATTGCTTTGTTCTCACATCTCCAGGTTGCCACAGAAATAACTCTATTTTTCTCATATCAGATCTTCGGGTCAGCTGGAGTTTGCATCACTGTGACAAAACACCCTTTTGAAAAGGGATTTTGTTCATAGTCTCAATTCACCATGAAGATAGGTCAGAGTAGAGCAGAGCTACTCAACTCATCACAGACAGGAGACAGAGAAGCAACAAGAAAACAGCCCCCAAGTGCCCAACCCAGTGGTCTATTTCCTCAGAACTTCCCACAATACCACCATTATCTGGGGAGCAAGTGTTTAATACATGACCTTGTGAATGATGGATCATAATCAAACTATGACATCCATATACATTCAAAAATATTTGTTTCTCAAAGAGTGATTATGTTTCATGTTCATTGGGAATTACTGACATAGTCAAGAGATGGACAGAACTAATAGTCCATTAATATAAAATACCATTTTAAGAAAATACCATTTATTTATTTTTGATTAAATAAAATATGGTACATGTTGAAAATAGAACACCATTCAGTCTCAAATGAATAGAAATGTGTAATTTTCAACATTACAAATTAATTTGGCAAGCACCAAATAATTTTCAATGAGCTAGTCATCAAAAAAAAAATGTTCTAGAGTCTCAATTATCAGCAGGATGTAAAAAAATCAAATAGAGTTTTGGTATTTAAAAGGAATTTTTCTGCTTATGCCCATGAAAACCCCAATCCATGGGGACTCAAGTGTCATACATAAAATGTTACAGTACTTGCACATAACCCACATGTAGTTCTCTGTGTACCTTGAATCATTTGTAGCTTACTCATAGTATCATTAAAAAGTGCTATGTAAGTGTTACTATAGTAAGTGCAATAGAAATGGCTCAGCCATTAAGAATACTTTCTGTTCTTGTAAATTACTAGAGTTTGGTTTATAGCACCACAACCACTTATAACTCCAGCTCCAGAGGATCTAATGTCTCTTCTGGTCTCTGTAGGAATACATATACATATATTCATATATACACATATATATATTAAAATAAGTACTTTATTTTTTAACCTTTACAAAAACTTTCTTGAGAATTTCATACATGCATATAAAGTGTTTTGATCAAATCCATTCCTACTCCTTCCCTTCCACCACCTCCCATATCTCCCCATCACTTTTTTATTTTTTATTTTTTTCTACTTTTATTTATTTATTTTTATGGGGCTTTTGGGTTCTCTAACATTCCCCCCTCTGAAGAGGTATCCTTAGAATCTAAGGATTAGATACAAGCTCCCAAATACTTTTAACATTTTTGGCCTTTGGAACAGAGTATGCTGTTAACAGTTCCAAGGACATTTGGACTTTTAGCAAAGAAACTGACTATTTTTCTTTGGGGTCTTTTTACCCTAACTGACTAACCAATTCCTACCTCCTATTCTTATCACACCATCCTCTGAAGGGCTTACCCAATAAGGAATAGGGACGCAGACCCCTCTGGCTTCTTCCATGCTGAACAGGGATGCAGGGTGAGGCAATTGGAGTACCCCTTCAGTCTGTCTATATAAAAGACTCCCAAATTGCATAACTCTTGTCTCTAAGAGGAAAAGAAAGTCCTTGAATCATGAATAGGAGATGTGAAGGAGAAGTAAAGGCAAGGGCAATTAACCTTACAAGTTCTAGACAGGGAAGTAGGAAAAAGTCAGAACAGGGAAATTTTCAAAGGTTGATATGAGAGTCCATTGGAATTTCCTAACAAGGGCTTCCAAAAGCATCACTCTATTGGGTTCTTCCTCATTTTTCTTTTGTCTTCCAAGGCTGGACTCTAGAGTGATGGATTAAAGATTTGCCTCAGACATTTTGATAGCTGTTGGAATAGTTAGAATCAGTTTCAGTTCCCCCTCAAAGGCTTCTAAATACAGAGAGAAAACAAATTTATCCATCATTTTAGAAAATAGCTGGTTGTCTCCCTTAACTACAGGTGGGCACTACAGTATTGGAGACCAAGATTTGAAGTCTTATATCTGAGCAGGACTTTCTGGTTAGAAACAAAATCATCAATGAGAAATATTTGTCTAACTAACTTTTTATATAGCCTTAAATCTAATGTCTGGGAAGTGTAATCCCTCAAACTCTTAAAGAAGTATACCAATGACTTTACTCTTTGATTATACTTTCCTTTTGGGTGTTTAAGACCATACAGCTGGCCCAAATAAATCAATTTATGTTTACACTTAAGATCATTTGAGGATCTGTTCCTCAGGGGTCACATGGGCTTGGGAGGAGCTCCCAGCTCCTTTCTTTTACCAGTTCCATCTGCGTGAAGATAAGTCAACGGTCCTGTTCGACCATGTCTGGCTTTACTTGGAAGCATGAATGAGATGTCTCCTCTAAATTAGCCCTCTTCTTTGTAGACTGGACAATGAATGGTTCAAGTCCATCTTGTGGGGTTTCCATGTCCTCTCTGAACAAGTGCACAGGTGACTCATGACATTTGTTGGACATTTTGAGAGGTGTTCCATAATCCCCTGGAACTTGGTTCACCTTGGAGGGCAAGGTGCAAAAACTGTCCTTTAAGTCCCTCTGACTACATTAGTATAGGATTTAAAGTATGGCTGTTAAACATGCAATAAGGTTATTTCTACCAGTCTGATCCTTTTAATTATCATGTGCTATGTAGATAAGGCTTAGGTAAAGAACCAAATATTCTCAGATAAACATTGACTAGATTTATATTTTGTTCCTTAAACTAGTTGACTAAATTATGACCATAATTTTAAGATTATGTGTATATTATTTTTGTCTTATACTTTATATATAACGAACCTAAACAGACCTTCATCACTTGCTTAGGCTTTCTCACTTTTCTATTTTGGAAAATATCTCCATTCCCATACCCTTTTAACATCTTTTACATTCTCATTTTCTTTTTTTAAGAAAAATAATTATGAGACATAATAGCATTAACAAATAAATTTTCGATCGGTTTTGAAACTTCTTTTCCTAGGGATGCTAAGCAATGCTTATCCCCTTTTAAGGTTCTAGTGTCAAGCCAATGTTTCATTAAAGTTTTACTGTAGAACCAATGAATTTACTGAGCTTACTTACTGAGATAACTGAGGGGTTGCTGAGGTGTATGGACGACCTGAGGGTATGCACACTGGATAGCCTTTACACAGTATGGGTCACACATTTTCTTCCTAGCCTTCCACAGATTGTATAGTTTAGCCCTCCCCAAATCCAGGAGGCCATGTGTGATTAGAGTCAAATTACATACAGTTGGCTGGGAAGAGTGGCTGGATACTCCCGTAGGGGTCCATTGGCACTGCTTGGCCCTCCTTTAATGAATGAGCACAACCGTCAACAAGCTTAATTGTGACAATGTTTAGTGATCAGGCTCAGCTTCAGTTGTGATGATGGTAGTTATTTCATGCATAAGGGACTGCTGTATAGCATCATCTTATTAAAAGGACCTGGAATTTAAAAGGATTTGGGGCTAAGACCCACATATGAGGGAAAACATATGTCGTTTGATTTTCTGAGTCTGTGTTACTTCACTTAATATAACAGTTTCTAGATCCATCCATTTACCTGAAAATTTCATTATTTCATCTTTCTTTACTGCTGAATAGAACTCCATTGTGTAAATATACCACATTTTTGTTAACCACTTATTTTTAAGTTTTTACATTGGGAATAGAGAGATGACTCCTTCAGAGTACTGGCTGCTCTTGCAGAGGAATTGGGTTCAGTTCCCAGCACCCACGTGTTAGCTAACCATTGCCTGTAATTCCAGCTCCAAGTATGCTAACACCTTCTTTTGGCCTCCATGGGAATTGCATACATGTGGTACACTTACATATATAGAGAAAAACACTCATAAATATTTTTCAAGAAGTTGTTATACTCTATTGTTTAGGAAATTCTGACTTTGAAATGTTCTATACATGTTCTGTACAGACATGAATTTATTTCAATTTTTTAAGAGCCACATAGTTTAAGTATAAAATGTAGACATGTAGATGCAGAGTACTAACTGTACATATAAGCACTATGTAGAGTGTACTTACCAATGGTAAGCATAGGGATGAAGGAGTAGTTGTAGTCAGGTAGGCTGAGTAGTATCTGCAGACCTAATGTAGTCAAAATGGCATGGCTAACAATTTCATATCATACATTGGAAATCTGTTAAAAGTGAGATGTAGGCTCTCTCATATACATGTAAAATAGGAATCTATGCAGGGAGAAAGATTGTTTTTTACTGTAGTAATCATCTCTTTATACAGTGATATATAATATTGTAGCCCAGAAACCACTCATTCCTCTGAAAAGTGTGAGCAATAGGCAAGCTCAGGCACCCTGGGAAAAAGGGTGGAGACTAGCCTCTGATAGAACTAGCTTGGCTATTGGAATGGGAAAAGGAAGTGTGCGGTGCTGCCAGGGTTAATGGCAGAGGGGTCCTGCAGGAGTGAAAATGAGAAGGGGTATCCACAGACCATGCAGTGAGACTGGGTGCCTACAGGAGCTAATGGAGACTATGGGTGGGCCTGGGCTGGAATGAGGCTGTTTGTTGATAAGTCCTCCCTCCCTATCATATAAATCATGTGAAACCCAAAATAAAAATGTGTTACGCTGGTTTGTCCACCCACATCAGGAGCACCGAGACTTTGAGAGAGTGAAGGTGGTTAAACAGAGAGCAGAAAGGAGAAAATTTAGTGTGACAAATATATACACATATATGTAGAAATGTGTATATTATAGATATTTAAAATTTTATGAAAATTATAGGAGAGAAGGGGATTGGTATAGGCAATTTAGGAGAGAAATGATTTTGAGGAGAGATGAATTGACTCAGAGAAGAATAGCCAGCAGCCTTTTCCAAAGTTTGTCTGACAGTGAAATTCCAGTCTCGTGTTTTTCTCCTCTGTGATCTGATTTATACACATCTCTAGTTGATGAGAAACCTGAAAATGGGCTTCATGACAATTAACTTCTTTTTGGAGGATTTATCTTTTGGCAGATAAGGTAAGTTCAGCAGATGGCTGTACCTCCTACACTGAATCTACCTAAAGTGCTGTCAGTTTGAAGTAATTAGCACACCAAAGTTGCATACTTTAAAGTGGTATTTCCTGAACTTATTCAATAAAATTAGGACATTCTGGACAGTCAAGAAGGTAAACATAAATGCAGGATGGACCCTAATTAATGAGGGCCTCTTAGGATTTTGTTTATCATAGGGCAATCAAGGAACTGTAGTAGCTTCTTAGAATGTAAACATTTGGGTCCTACCCTGTACACATTGAATCAAAATCCTCCAGTGATTGAGTGTACATAAGAGTTTGAGAAATACTGGTTTAGACATCATATGGGACTTCAATAATTTTGTTTCACTGGAATCCACTCAACAAATTTTCCATGTAAATCAGTAGTATTAATCCAATTGTAAAGAAAGGAAGTCTAGCTCAGAAAATTATTATACCTTTTTTTAGAGCCATAAAGCAAGCAAATTTAGGTGGAGTTTTGGAAATAATAAGAGGATTTTGTGAACCATCAATGTCTGAGTCCCAAACCTGTAGCAAAACTTGTCCATTTTTAATACACAAATTTTTAGTTTATTTATATGTTTTTAATTTATTTGTATGAGTGTTTTGACTGCATGTATGTAAGTGTACCTGTATTATTCAATGCCCACAGAGCCAGAAGAGGGTGTTGGCTCCCCTTGAAATAGAGTTACAGACAATTGTTTGCCACCATATGGGTGTTGGGAACAGACCCCAGGTCCCCTGCAAGAGTAACCAGTGCTCTTTTACACTATGTCATCTCTCCAGACCCTAAGAAAGCTTTTAAACCATGTGGGTGCTTTCAGAACATTGAATGCCTTTAACATTTAATCTGGAAGTTATATACATGTAGTTGAAGGAATTGATGAGTTTTTTACTATTTCAAATGCCAAATCATTGCTAAGAGGTAACACCAATAGAACTGACATTTTCTACAGAATTTTAAACAAGTGAGACATGCATGTGCTTTTAAAATCTGATCTTAGGGATAAAAATATGATTTAATACTTCCATTTGTTACTCAAAACAAACAAACAAAAACACTAATCGAAGGAGTTTCTCTAAAACACCTTAATAAGACCTCTGACAGAATAAGTCAGGATTTCAATAACTCAATTAAATAAGATCATGGTCAAAAGTATGAAAAGATTAATTTTGAATAAAAGTATCCTCTATTTGTAAAGAGTATTAAAAAAATGCTTCAAAACTGGTACCCTGTTAGTTTTGGCTGAAACACTATTAACTCATAAAATGAACAGAACAATAAATTTTTTGTAAATTAGACAAGAAAATTTTAAATGATTAATGTAATAAATGTGCTTGATTGTTATGAAATGACAAAAAGCTGAATGTATGCTCTGCAGGTACCACTCAAAGTAAAAGTGGCTTATAAATGTCAAAACGACACAGTACAAATAAAATGTCAGATGTGACTTGACAAGCATTTTAGGAGAATGAAAAAAAAAAACAAACCTGTAATTTTAACATAAAAGTATTTTAATTTCTAGGGCATCTTGAGGTAATTTATTAGGGTAACAAAAGAACTCTAAAAATAAGAGGTGCTTGTTTCCCTTACCTATAAATTGTTTCTCATAAAATGCTCTAGGCCTAGCTATAAAATTATCCATAAATAATAAGTTAAGAGCAATTCAGAACAGAGGCAATAGTTTTTAACTCTTATGACAAGAAAGGATGAATCTTCACTTTTGAACATTTGTCTTTGAGACTATTTGTTTATAATACTGAACCAAAGATTTCAATCTTTCCACAATAAATAATGGTTTCATTAAAAAGGCTATATATAAACAATTTCTTGTTATTTTTTTTCTATTGATGACAAACAGCAATTTTTTTCCTTGATGAGAAGTCTTTATCAATTACTTTGCTTCAAAATCATTTACAAGTCTACACTGATTTTTTTTTTCTGGCACATCTTTAAGAAGCGTTTTAGGTAACATTAATGATGCTATATTATTTTTATTTGTTTTTATTGAATTTTTGTGCATTTTATACAGAATATCTCAAACACTCTTAACCATATTTATACCCCCATTTCCACTAGCATGCTCCCAACACCCCTCACCACCACTGAAGCCCATATACTCTGTCATCCCTGTTCAGATGTGTCAAGCCATTGTCTTCAGACAGCCCCAGTGCAAGTCCATCCACTGAGGTCTAGTCAGCCTATCTAGAGTCTCTTGTTTTAGGAAGATCAGCTCTCCCTCACCTAGCAGAAATCCGTTGCCAATGTTTCTTCAGCTAAGATTGGGGTCTGATGCTCATTTTCCCAATTCTACGCTGGGTTTTTTGTCTGCCTGAGTTTTCATGGAACTTGTGTGCACTGACACCTTTTCCATAGAATCATATGATCGGGGTCCCAGGAGCTTATAGGACTCTATTTCCATATGGTCATGTACCTCCTCCCTGGCTCTTACACTCTTTTTGTCCCCAATTCCACAATGGTCCCTGAGCCCTGGGTGGGTAAAGTTTAATATAGGAGTCCTGGCCAAGAACCATTGATCTGCAGACTCTTAATCTCTATGTTTAAGCCATTTGTGACCTTTTGTGTTCTTGGACCTCTGTTGGATGAGGGATCTTCATTAATGAGAATTGAGAGATTCATTAGTGTCATTTTCATTACCCCTGTTCTATATTCCATTAGCCTTAGGTGTAGAGGCTGCATTGTAAATGTGCCACTTGGGCCTGGGCAATTCATAGACAATGTCCATATGTGACTAGTTGTGGTACTTGGAATAGTCTCTAACTGGTACAAAATGAGCTTCTATGGTGAGTGGTGACTGGTATATTTGTCTGTAAATATAAGGATATATTTTTTGTACATAGCAAGAAATTACATTAGTCTAGGGATGTGACAGTCTTGGGGTGTCCTCTAAGATCTATGACCTGTGCAGCCATATGTATTTGGTTAGGTATAAAATACCATACTTGAGTTTCCACCCATTGAGTGGGACTTTAGTCCAATTAGGCAGCTGTTGATTGCCCTAAAGATAAAAGTGCCACTACTGCAGCAGTGTTGTATGCTGTGCTGGCCATTGATGTGGTTATTAGATCTTGAAGCTGCTGTTGGACCATCGATTGATTCTGTCCCTTGGCACCTTCATAGTGCTCTCCAAAGCTATGAGAGCTAGCTTTCAGGCAAAGTGGTTTCAGGTCAGTTTCAGTGCTATTGTTCCAAATCCTGTGACCAAGTGTATTCTGTCTTCAGCAATAGGGTCTTACCTTCAAGTTCTGAGAGGCCAACAAGGCCTGTGGCAATAGCCTGTGTAATTTTGGGAGTCTCTTGGACCAACTTTGCCAATAACTCATGGAAGGTATCTCCTGTCTAGCACTGTTTCTTGTTACATAGCTATATGCATGGACTCATGTAAAGACACTGTGTGTGTAATTTGTCATTATGTGGTTGCACTAATATGATTCCATCTGTTTTTTTTAAAGTAGCCAGGCTTGATCTCTCCTCTCTCTCTCCCTGTCTAACTCATCTGCCATGTCTTCCCCATTTAAAGATTCCCCATTTTCTCCATTTCTCCCTTGATAATACCAGTCTCCTATGGTCCCACCTCTCTTGAGCTCCTTCTTTTCCTTTATCTACAAGTTTCCTTGTATAACTCTCCCTCCCCTTTCCCATTTAAATAGCCCCATTTTATCCATTTCTCCATTAGTAACACCTGTCTCCTACTGTTCTCTCTCTCAGGTTCTTTCTTTCCCTTTACCTCCATGGTTCCTTATCACACTAATGTTGAAAGGGAAATTTGATAACTCTTGTATTGAATATAGCTAAAGGTGTAAGAAAGATTTTTTTGTCCCAACTGTAAACTTTGATTTAGGACAAGGAATTCAAATCTTTTAATCCTCTCAAACACTTTGCAAAACTTTTTTGTTTTTTCAGTACAAAAGTCCTGCTGTGTTTCTGAAAACTGCTGGCCTTGGCCAGCTGGGCCTTATTGTTTCTGAACCCCTTTCTCCCTTCTGTATTTCCTTTGCACTGATTTTTTTTTAAGCTAGCCAAGCAGCAAAAGACTGGTGTTGGACCCAAGACAATGGGAAAATGACACAGTACTCTTCCATTAGAGATAAAAACCTATCAAATTTCTGTCAGTGAGCTTCCTTGTTCTAAAAGATACAACACATGGTTTTACAAAAATAAAAGCTGACTTGAAAGTTACTTTTACTTTGTCCTTATATTTTCTGTGTACTATTAGTGGAGTACTTGGACCCTGGATATTATTTCTAAGAATCAGTACATTTTAAAGAAGTGATGGTAACCTCAGAACCTGCCAATGGATAAGTCTTTGCTTTTTGAACTTTCCCTCATTACCTAGGTACAAGCCAAATACCATGTTGAGACTGGGGCATGACTGAGGTGAGGGAGAACTGTGCTGAGAATTTCTTGGGAGGATTTTGAATGGCTATTTTTTGTCCACTGTCAAGATAGAAAGAGGTTCAGTGTCCATTTTGAATGAAGAGGTCATCATTCAGTACATGAACTCAGGAAGTTCTCATGTGTTTATATGGAGTGTGGAGAAAAGGAAAATAAGTTTAGAAAAGTCTAGAAGAATCTTTTATGGCAGAGTCTAAAGATAAAGAACTGATTGAGACTGAGCTATGTGTCTACTGATAGAAGTATAGAAAAGTGAACCTCTTCTCTTTCTCTAATGAACCTCATATAAAGGTGAAGAAGATGTTAACAGTGAAGGGAATAAATTTTGGTTTCTGTTCTATCATTTTTCCTGCAGGACTTAAAGGTGAACAGTTTAATTATACACAATAAAAACAGAGCATGAATAATGGAAACAGAGGATACAAATTATATATTTTCATGAAATGTAATATTTGATTAGCCAATCATGCTTTTAAAAGATTTGCTGACTTCTTTTCTTTAACCAACACTTACAAATAGTTTTCAGAATGCCAGGCAGTGAACTGAGTGCTTTGTAAATGTTGGCTTAATGGTTAATAGTCTTCTTTACCTGAAAAAATTAAATTCCAAAAGACTTTTCTGCATACTTCTCTTAAAAATTCTGAAAATAAATCAGAATAACAGACTATGCCAAATACATAGGCACTTAGATGTATGTGCGTTCACATTTACACAAATAATAATGTTTGCATTCAGTATAAATGAAAAGTGATTTTGCAAACCTATACCTTCAATTATACTTTGACTTGGAGTAACAGCCAGCTTTGTAATTACTTAGGAAAGTGTAAGTTGTGACTGAAATTAACTTCTGTAAAGCCCCAGAAAGTGCAAATAGCAATTTCTTAACATAAAATTAGACTAAATGTTCATTAGACCTCTGTAAAGACATTTCTGAAATGCTAATTGAATGTCTGCATAGCTAGTGAATGACAAAAGTCAAAACATCTATACCTTTTGCACCCAGAATATCTTCCTCAGGAAGATCTTGTATAAATTTATCAAAGTCTGGATTCATTTGTTAAATTACATAAATTCCGAAGACAGCTTCAATCTAGGATCTCAACTGCAAATTCATTTGAAAACTTGATGTAAAGATAACCCTGTCTCTGCTCACAAAGGATTCTAAAACCTAACAACTCCTTTGTCAGAGTAACCCTCTGCTCAATCTCGCCACAAGACACATAACAGATGATATCTGCAGCATTTATCTGAGTGAACTCATTCAAAAATGACAAGTAACATGCTTTATAAAATTGAATAAACTATATGGAAATAAGTTCATAATTTGATTAGAAATTATATTTAGTAAATAAACATATATGTTGTCACCGAAATGACTGTAAAACCAGTAATCAAGATAATAAACATTGACTGGTTTCTTCTTGTCATTTAATTAAACCCTTCTGTCTTCCTTGACAAGGCTCCTATCCTAGGTTGCATTTGCCTTCTGTTTTCTGGGAAATGGTTTCTATTGTTATTTACTAGACAATTGGTTGGTTTTTAAAACTTCATATAAGTACAGCCATTCAATGTGCACTCGTTCTCTGGCTCCTTGCACTCAGCATAATTTTTAACACTTTGAGTTTCATCCATAATTTTATATGTATCAATATTTTCTTATTGATGGGCAGTACTGTCTACACAAAATTTGGTAATGGCTCACCAGAAATTTCCCTACAGAGGAATATTTGTACTATTTTCAATTTGGAGTTTTCACTCAAAAAGCTGTTAGGTAAAGTTGTCTACTGTGCTTTATAATGTACTTTTTTATGCATTTATATTCTTTGCACAAATAGCATGTACAGGAATAATCATATAACACAGAGTGTGTTATATTTTTATTTTTACAAAAGATGAACTTTTATTATTTAACATATAGTTATGCAGCACATATCCAGACAGATAGTGTTATAAACAATTTTCAAATATTTATTTTTATCTCATGTAATTCTATGAAGAGGCACCATGACTACCAACACAATTCTTAGGGATGAGGAAACTGAGTAAGAAGTTTAAGCACCTTGTTCAGGTTAGGTGATGAGCAATAGACTGCAGAATCAGCATTGGGATTCCAATGATAATCAGATGAAATTATTGTTCAAACAAGTTCCCAGTCCCTCCTCATCCCCCCATCCTACTCCCATCCTTTGATTACCAGCCATAAATTCTTCGTCTGCTCTGATTTGCTTATTTGTGTGTATTTCACACAAATAGAATGATGTAATATGTACTTTTATGTCTGCTACTTTTCATTTAGCAAAATTTTTTAAAATTCATTTATGTCTAGAATGCATGGTAGCTCACTTCTGTTTATGTTTGAGTAAAGCAGCATTATGCAGATGGGCCACATTGAGGTCCTTAGTTATCAGATGATTATGTTGTTTCCAATACTTGGCTATTATTAATAAAACTGCTTTGATGATATTTTTGTGTGGACATAGTTTCATTTCGCATAGGTATAGGTCAAGGTGAGAGTTGATAGATTATATGACTAGCCTGTGTTTATCTATTTCTACACCTTTATTTTTTAATTAATTAATTAATTAATTAATTAATTATTTTATGTGTATAAGTGTTATGCTTGCATGTATGTAAATGCCCCCATGTCATGTAATGCTCACAGAGGACAGAAGAGGGTGTTAGATCCCCTAGAACTGGAGTTACGTGGTTGTTAGTTGCCATGTGGGTGCTAGGATTCGAACACCTGTCTTCTGCAAGAACAGTCAGTGCTCTTAAGCACTGAGCCATCTCTCCAGCCCCTACACCTTCATTTATAACTTGCTTTCTTGGAACTGTAACCTATCAGCACCTACTTCTTTGTTTAAGCTGACCAATCAAAAAGCACGGGAGGAAAAATCTTTAAAACCTTTAAAAATGCAAGCCTCTCCAAGAGACTTTGGAGTTTTGGTTTCTGAATCCCCTCTTCACTTGTGGAGATGCTTATATGTATGTGAATCTGCTTTCAATAAAAGTGAGTTTACCAGTTTCCCTGTCGTTCTTTGCTGATGTGACATATTTCCTGCCTTATAATTCTTTAACTGCCTGGGAGAAAAAAAGAAAACCTAGATGCTAACCATCCTGGATCCTGTTCCCATAATAAAACTAATTTACTAGTGCTATTTCTTACCATCTATGCTTTTGTGTACTTCTTGTTTCTCTTTCTTTTTCTTTCTTTTTCTTTCTTTTTCTTTCTTTCTTTCTTTCTTTCTTTCTTTCTTTCTTTCTTTCTTTTTCTTTCTTTCTTTACTTCCTTCCTTTCTCCCTCCCTCCTTCCTTCCTTCCTTCCTTCCTTCCTTCCTTCCTTTGGGGCAGGCTGAGCTTCGAGTGGCACCCAACCTCCTCCTCCCTCCTCCTCCTTCTCCTCCCCTGCTCCCGCTTCTCTTCTTGATTATAGTCATTTTAACGGGACTGAGAAGATATTTGAATATATCTGTGATTTACATTTTTCTAAAGATTAATGGTAGTGTTAGAAATAAATTTGGGGTGGCAAAGAAAGGACAACACTTCAGCTGAAAGCTTCTTGGTAAGACTAACTTAACTTCTCATGAGAAAGGCCAAAGTCTCACAACACAAAGGAGGCACTACACCTTGGAAAGATGACCTTCCCTTTTCATCTTTGTCTGGAAACAGAGCTTGGCAATTCCGCATTGGTCCCTGGTGAGGTTTAACTGCACATTCTACCCAAAGGACTACATGAAAGGAGGAAAGAATTACTTTAGCAAGGATCATCGACATTTTGGATTTTGGGGTTTTGGAATCTGGACAAGTGGAAGAGGAGGAAGAGGGGTTGTGAGAAAACAAAATCTATTAGAATAATGGATCAAGGGCCTTTCTAGCAATGTAATTAAGAGATTTTAAGGAGGGCAGTGGTAAATGGGTGCTAGAAGTTACAGCTGCCTTGTTAAGAAGTAGATAATATCAAGGGAAATATCTATCCTAGAAGTAGGGTCCTGAAGAGGAGAAGCATAGAGTTTTGAAATGTCTGACAAAAATAATCTCACTTCTTATAGGGCTGAGCCATTATTCATAAACTTCTTGGCAATTTGTATATGCTAATTTAATCATTTTTATTCAATTATTTACTAATTGCTTAAGCAAATTTCACAGTTTTTCTGTTGAAGCAAGTTAAACAGGACCAGCATATATTTACATGGGAGGACAGGGTATAAGAATCTGTCATATGTTTTATAAAGATTTAGAAGTATGAAGTCCAAAGCTTCCAAGCAGAAAGAAATGGTAAATGTCAAAGTAAGGAGAAAGTTAAGGACAGTTTATCATTAAATACTGTACACATGTGTTATTGTACTGATGAGAGCAAGAGACAGAAACTGGTGAGATACAATAGGAATCCCAAAACAGCAGTTCTGCGATTGTCCTTGCTAGGGGCCAGGATTGCAGGGAAAGAGTTCTGGATCTGGTTTCCTTTTATCTCCTAAATGAGGACCTCTGCCAGGCGTGACTACATGACTGAATCTTAGATAAGGCACCTGCACACCGAGGTAGGCCACATGGGCTGACCAGTCCATCCTCTTTCCCCAGATCTCACCCCAGTTTCTGCCATAAGGATTATTACTTTTAAAACTAGCAATTCAATGGTCTGCTATTTCAATGGTCTGTTACAGACTTTCCCAGGAAATGCTCTATCATCTATCTATCATCTATGTGTCTATGTATCTATGTATCTATCATCTATCATCTATCTACCTATCTATCTATCTATCTATCTACCTATCTATCATCTATCATCTATCTGTATATCTATCACCTATCTAATCATCTATCTATCATCTATGTATGTGTGTATGTATCTACTTATCTATATCTATCATCTATCTATCCATCATCTATCTATCTATCTATCTATCTATCATATCTATCATCTATCTATCATCTATCAATCATCTATGTATCTAACATATATGTATCTATCATCTATGTATCATCTATCAATCATCTCTATCTATCATCTATCTATCTATCTATCTATCTATCTATCTATCTATCTATCATCATCTATCTATCTATCATCTATCTATCATCGCCCTTGTCTCTCTGTTTCCCCGTGAAGCTTCCACCTCTGAATCTATAATAAATTTACTTCTTTTAGTCTGAGAATTTCATTGTTTGAAATCTCAAGACAAAACCCCTCAAACAACCATATACTAGGGCAGCTTTGGCAACCATCCTGTTTCTAGGACCCTAGCACCTCAAGAAAAGAAAAACTCAACTGCTCTCAAATACACCACAATATTCTCCTATTAACACTCTGCTTCATAAATATGATTAATTAATATGGGCCAAACAAACATAAAACTGCAAAACATATAAATAAATATATATATAATATTCATTGTAGACTGAAGACAGAGATTAAAAACATTTTTTAATCTGACAGTTTCAAAGGATGTGCTTTGGGTTTTTGATGTTTAATTAGCTAGCTCTTTAACAACATTACAAGGTTACATAGCTTAATAATATTTAACCCGTGGTTTGCTATAGATAATCCAAATAGGCATATTTTAAGAAACGTACTTCCTAGAAAAGACAAATAAATTAAACATCTGGATTTTGTATATGATTCTTTGCTACTATACAACTTTTATCCTTGTTTTCTTGCATAACTACTCTTAGACATATGTAGAGCTGCACATTTAGGATGAATAATGTAATATTTTCGGGGCAGAAGAGATAGCTCAGGAGTTAAGAGAACTGATTCCTCTTGGAGGGGACCTGGGTTCGGTTCGCAGAACTCACATGGTGGCTATGAACTGTCCTTAATTCCAGTTCCAGGGGGATCTGAAGCCCTCTTCTGATCTCTGAAGCATTGCATGACATAGGTGCACTCACATACATGCAGGCAATGCACTCATATACATAAAATAAAGAGTGTCTCTCAGAATGTCCTGTAATTGTGGTAGGTCACCTGTCCTCTTGATCAAGAAAGCCAAGGAGACCCCACCAGATGGACTTGAACCAGTGTCCAGTCTACAAAGAGGAGGGTCAACACAGAGGAGTCATTTCCTCCATGCTTCCAAGTGAAGCCAACCATGTTCGAGCAGGACCTTTGACTTATCTTCACATAGGCAGAACTGGTAAAAGAAAGGAGCCAGGGGCTCCTTCCAAGCCCATGTGACCCCTGAGGAACAGATCCGCAAACGATCTTAAGAGTAAAATTAAACTGGTTTATCTGGGCCAACTGTATGGCCTTAAACATCCAAAAGGAAAGTATAACCAAAGATTAAAGGGGTCAATATAATTTCTTAAGAGTCCATGTGCATAGCTAAAGGCTACATAACAAGCAACAATGCCAAATAGGAGATACCTTCTTTTGAGTTGTTGGCCAGGGTGGCCAAAGGGACTCCCAGATAGTAACCCAGCATAGAACTGGGAAATGAACAGCAGACCCCAATCTTATCTAAATGAGTATTGACAACTGATTGCTGCTAGAAGAGGAACAGCTGACCCTCATAAAACAAAGACCTCTAGATAGGCTGACTAGATTCACCAGAAGGGCTAGTATTGGGGAATGGTTGGGGGGTTCCAACAACACAGCAGACAGTAGCAGGGATATCAGAGTATAAGGGCTCTAATAGGGGGAGGGAGGCTATGAGAGGGCGCCATCTGGGAAGTGAGTGTATAGTCTAGTAAGATGGTTTGGGATGTTCTGTGTGATATACACACAAAAATCAACAAATTGAAATAATGAGTTATATTTGAGGAGGAAGCATAAAAATTTACATCATGTTAAGTAGCAGAGGTGGTAAACATTATCATTGAAATCTACCCAATGACTTAAATCCATACACAGGTGCCAAGGATCTGAGTTCAACAGACCGTGACTAGTAATAATCAGATGCATACAGATTAGAGACGTATATGCCAACATCTAAGTGTTATTAGCAAAAACAATGAGTCTTTCTGTAAGAAACAGTGTATTTTAAAATGAAATGGAGATCTTTTTTAAAAGTTAAAAACTCATTTAATGTTATGTCTTACACGGCTTATACTGAGTTCAACATTGTATAACTGTATTAATTCAACCTAAAAATTGTATTGCCACCAAGCCCGTTCAAACACTCAGGAGGCAGAGGCAGGAGGAACATGAGTTTGAGGCTAGCCTAGGCTACGTTCAGGGACAGTGAAGTTGATGGCCCCCAAGTCAAAGATCTTTATGTCCATGCTCAGGTGCTAAGGATCTCAAAGAGTAACTGACTGTGACTAGTAATAATCAGATATATAGAAATTAGAAACACATGTGCAAATATCTTAATGTCAATTGCATTAGAAATGAATTTTTCTGTATGAAACTCTGTACTTTAATAATGAAATAGAGATCGTTTTAAAGGTCAAAACCTGCTCAGGAAACTGTTATTGAATATGTCAATGCTGTTGTAATGAAATGCTTATCCTAAGTATGTGGTTATTAAATAAATAATTAACTGGAAAAAATATAAAAAAGAAAAATAAAAATGTAATATTTTTAAAAACTAAATTAAGAGAATGCTTTTTTGGCATGAATTCTTTTCAACTTATTGCTAACAAATTTCAAACTTCTGAAATTACTCATTTTAAGTTGCTTGTAGAAAATCAGAAAGCTTTTTCTTTTACCTAAAGAACATTCAAAATATGTCTCCTTTCCAAAAACAAAAACCCTCTCTTTTTAGAGACTGTTTTTCTAACAATTTGTAAGTTAAATTACATTCTAGCTAAACGAAAATAGCAGGAACAGATAATTTATGCTTTTTATTTTACTTTTAGATAATACATTCCATTTTCCCAAGCTCTTGAATTCTAAAGTTAGAAAGACTCCATAAGGATTATGTAGTTGAAAATGTTTACTTCAGATGTCATAGAAGTTCAGAAACAGGAAATGACTAGCTTACTCAGCACTGAGTGAAAGTGTGATGGTCTGACTCTAAGCCACCTGTTTCCAGAGAGTTTTCTTGGCTTAATCTGTAATGAAACTAGTTCAATTAGATCTAGATATGGCTATGTAACTATAGTCCCTGCCACCCAAGAGTCTGAGGAATGAGAATCAACTGAACCCAGGAATTCCAAGCCATCCTAGGCAAATCTGAAACTCATTCCCAAAATCAAAAACAAACCCAACAAACAATAAGAAACAAGCACTATCATTTTTCTTAAAGAGCTACATACAGTAACTGTACTCAAAAGTTTTACTTTTTATATATTATTTATTCTCTGAGTTTTTTTCATAGAACCCATAAACTTTAATTCCCATGTCTTCATTTGAGATAGAATGCATTTCTCAATTGAATAAGTCTAACTTTTGGCACATGTGATGTAAACAATTTCAGTTTTAAATTCCAAAGGGTCTTTTTTTTTTTGAAGATTCATTATTATTTTATTTTTACTTTTGTGTATGTGTGCTTTTGTGTGTAAATGTATGCCATATGTGTACAGGTGCTCAGAGGTCAGAAGATGGTTTGATCTTCTGGAGCTAGATTTACACGTGGTCCTGAGCTGTTCAATTTAGGTGCAGGGAGCCAAACTCTGACCTTCTGGAAGGGCAGAGAGTGCCCTTACTACAGAGCCATCTCTTCAACCTCTGAAGAGACTTTTTATGATTTGTCCACTCCCAACATTTTGCCTTCTATTTGTTGAATTCTGAGTAATGTGGCTAAAGCTGAATCTCATAGAAACCACAGTAAAATAATAATCAGGACAAAATATTGACACAATAAAAATGACCTTGTGGAACAACCATGAACTTTTGGTCTCTGTAGTTCAACTTAATTTCCTGTCTGAAAACCATCCTTCAAAATACTTAATAAATTTTAATTCAAACTTTTAATTCCAGAAACATTTAGTTAAGCTGCAATAGAAAAGGCATTTGCAAGGCAGATGAATAGTTTTTTTTATCAATACTTGACAGAATAGCTTCTCTTTGTAGTAAGACTGTTGAGGCGGGTCCCTTCCACATACAAGGGACACACACGTTCATGCACATTTAAACACATATATGTCCATGCAGGTACAAAAACTTTTGCACACACATGCCTCTCTCTTGCTCTCTCTCTCTCTCTCTCTCTCTCTCTCTCTCTCTCTCTTCTCTCTCTCTCTCTCTCTGTGTCTGTATGTCTCTGCTCTCTCTTATGTACACACACATACACACATATACACACACACAGGAAAAAAAGAATGCTGGTATTACGAGATTCCCAATCGTTCTTCATATGATCAAAGTTATCTAGCTTGCTTTACATGTATTAAAATAATTCAAAAATATCATATTATTCTTTCTGTGTTCCATGTTCTATAAGTATCTATAAAACTTTGTATTATATTGCCATGATCTTTAAGAAACCATTTGTTTCAACTGCTGCCATTTTTATGAAGCAATTATTTACTCCCAGACAGCCTCAGGAGTTTTACAAAGCCACATGCTTATATTAGGGATATTGTTTTTAATTCAAAATGTCCTGCCTTCAATTTTCTTATAATACACTCTTCTTCAGAAAATGGCACATATTTTGGTCACAAAGATTGGAACTCACATAGCACATTCCAGGGTGACACTCAATTTTTGAGTTATTATGTAAGGCATGTGTCCAAGAAATGATATAATAAAAATAATTTTAATGAGGGAACATGTAGATTTAGATAGGTGATAAAAACCATGTGAAAGATGAAAGAAGTTAAAATTAGTTTGAAAAACAGCCACAATTAATTTTTATCACTAGCAATAAAATATGGTACATCCATAAAGTGGAATAATATGCAGCTATTAAAATGAATAATGTTTATATCATGTAAGCACAAAATCTGAATGCTAGAAAAGGTAAGTGAATGAAAAAAAGAATCACATGTTGGTAATTCTTAAATATACAAACATGGAGATATTTTCATCCACTATGTGTTAAGAGGCAAACACTCAGGTTTGAACTTGTTTGGCAAAAGATCTTGATTTAAGCTGGCATGAGGTGATCTGTAGTTATTATATCTTTAATAGTTTCAAACATACAAACATATGGCTGAAGAATTATTGTTCTGGCCCATAGGTAGCATCTCAGTTTTCAAGATATTTCATCAAGTGTGACATCTCATATTTTACCTTTCTAAAAGGAATTTCACTCTAGAATTATATTTGGTCTCAATAATTTCAGAGAAATAGTAAGCAATTGGTAAATGGTGAATATTTGTGATAACAGGATTCCTAGTAATATGTTTTGAATAGAGGATTTTTGTTTGTGTCTGGTAAATTAAGACTGCATTCATTATGCTTTTGGATTAAAGAAGCAATACAGATTTTGAAAATCAAAGAGAATAAAAATTTCTAAGCATGTTTTTATTTTTAATAAATATCTAATTTTGGCCCTGGTAATTTATTCATTTTCCTCTCAAAGTACTATGCATTTCTAAGAAAAAAAAATTGAGGATGAGACTACCAAATCTAGCTCCAAAATGCATTTCTTTTTTTATTGATTTTTTTTTGTGTGTGTGTATTTCATACAGAACATCCCAAACAATCTTAATCATCTTTATATCCCCATCCCAAATGGCACTCTCCCATAGTCCCCCACACACACTGGAACCCATATACTCTGCCATACCTGTTAGAGCCCACTGTGTTGTCAGTGCCCCCAGCCATTTCCCAGTACAAGTCCATCAGTCTATCTACAGTCCCTTGTTTTACGAAGATCAGCTCTTCTTCATCTAGTAGCAATCAGTTGCCAGCATTCCTTTAGATAAGATTGGGGTCTGCTGTTAATCTTCCCAGTTCTATGCTGGGTAACTGTCTGGCCTGAGTTTGCATGGAACTTGTGTATGCTGACACCATTGCTACAGAATCATATGAGCAGGTTCCTAGGGACTTGTAGGACTCTGTTTCCATATGGTTATGTACCTCCTCCCTGGCTCTTACCATCTCTCTCTTCCACGATGGTACCTAAGCCTTGGGCAAATGAAGTTTAATAAAGGGGTCCTATCCAAGGACTATTATTTAGAAGATTCTTGACCTCTACACTTTGGCCATTCGTGACCTTTTTTTGTTCCTCTCCCTCCACTGCATGAGGGAGCTTCAGTGTGGAGAACTGATTCCTTAGTGTCCTCTTCTTTATCCCTGTTCTGTGTTCCGTGAACCTTAGGTATAGAGGTTGCATTGCAGATGTGTGCATTAGGCCTGGGCAATTCATAGACAATGTCCATGTGTGAGCCGTTGTGGTATTTGGTATGAGTCTCTGACTGCTGCAAAGATTAAAGTGATCAGTATATTTCTTTAAGAGTCCATGTGTATAACTAAAGGTTACATAACAAGAAACAATGCCAACAAGGAGATACCTTCCTTTGAGTTGTTGGCCAGGATGCTCCAAGAGAGTCCCAAAATTACTCAGGCTATTGCCACAGCTCTTGATGGCCTCCCAGAACTTGGAAGTAAGACCCAACTATCAAAGACAGAATATATGTCTGACACAGGATTTGGAGAAATAGAGCTGCAACTGACCTGGAAGCCACATCCCCTGAAGGTGAGCTCTCATAGCTTTGGAGAGTTCTATGAAAGTGCCAAGGGAAAACATCAATGGATGATCCAGCACCACCTTCAAGACCAAATAACCACATCAATAGCCAGCACAGCATACTCCATTAGTGCAGTAGTGGCACTTTTATCTTGGGGGCAATCAATAGCTACCTAATTTGACTAATTGCCCACTTCAAGGGAGGAAACTCAAATGTGGTACTGTAACATATCTTAGTACACATGACCAGAATGGTCATAGATCTTAGAGAAAATCCCCAAACTCTCACATCACTAGACTAACGTGATTTCTTACTATGTGCAAAATATGTATCCTTATATTTACAGACAAATATCCCAGTCACCACTCATCAAAGTACTATGCTTTTAAAAATAGATTTCCAGGCCAGGTGTAGTGGCCCAGGCCTTTCATTTCAACACTTGGTAGGCAAAGGCAGGCAGGTCTCTGTGAATTCAAGCCCAGCCTGGTCTACATACTGAGTTCCAGGCCAGCTGGGGCTACAGGGAGACCTTATCTAGAAAATACCAATAAATAAATAAATAAATAAATAAATAATAAATAAATAAATAATAAATAAAATAAATACTTCCATAACATACAATACTTATTATTACAGTGCAGATTTGATCTCCTAAGTTCTAGAACTGAAAAGGCCTGGTTTAGATTTCTTGCTGTGCCACTTACAAAATAGATGAAACAGACAGGCTTTATTGATAAAGCTCCTTTCGTTTACTTTGTAAATAGAGAGAATTGGTTTATCCATCCAGGAAGATAATTATAGGAAGAAAATGTTTGTGCATTGTCAGTCCATATCTGCCAGTTCTTCAAATCCCCTATAAATATTGATTATAAGCATTGTCCCATTTTTTTTTGTCTTCATTTCAAAATCATGAGTGTTCTGTCTTCTGCCTGACTGTGGATCTCGTGTATGAAACGAATGCTGCTGATGTCTGAGGCATCTTTTCTGTTTTCCATACGCTGGTGAATCTCACTTCCCTCGCTTTGGCACAAGATAGGCATAGATGAGATGAATGAGATCATGCCTTCGTGGATTTTTTTCTCTTGAAGTTTCTGAACAAATCAAAAAATTACCTAGGAGACATGTCTCTGGGCTCCTCTGTGAAGGCTTATCTAGATTATATTATACTCTGCCCATACCTGTAAGGCATTATCTGGATTATGTTGAGATAGCAATACTCAGCCCCAATTTTAAGAGCATCATTTCCCAGGCTGGAGTTCCAAGCAGACTAAAAAGGAGAAAGTTGTCAATACACTAGAAAAGCAACTATTACATTAACTATGTGGTAGAAGCATTTTAGTTTTCTAGTATTTATACAAATATCTTCTCAGGATCAATATTGTAAGTAACAAATGCTTCCCAATATTTCATAAAAATATCATCGTGATAAAAATATAAACATTTATAAATAATTTCAGAGGTCTGATTAGTAAATTTTATATTTAAGTCATTTCAGCACAAATAGTTACAAATGGTCATACTGAGGTAAAAATGAACCAGACAGGTAGCTACCCACAATGGAGGTGTTCTCCCTACTGCATCTCAGGTCTAGCACTGTAGAAGAGACAGCTTTTTCTTGTTCTTCTTTTGTACACTTTCTCTCTCTTTTCTATTCATTTATAAATCAAGATTTAATATTATCTTTAAGAAATTATTTTAGCTATCATATAGAGATAATGTACACATATATAATTTGTCAGTAGGTTGTTGAACTAATATGGCTCCCTCTGGTTTTCTAAAACTAGCTAGGCATTATTTATCTCTCCTCTCTGTCTGACCCTTCTGCCCTGGTTTCCCCATTTAAAGTGCCACTATTTTTCCCATTTCTCCCTTGATAATATCCATCACTTATGGGACCCCTCTCTTGAGCTCCTTCTTTCCCTTTATCCCCAAGCTTCCTTGAACAACCTTCCCTCCCCAGTCCCATTTAAATAATCCCATTTTTACCCATTTCTCCCTTAGTAACACCTGTTTCCTACTATTCTTCTCTCAGGTTCCCTCTGTTCCTTTTCACTATCCTGGTTCCTATAGTTATGTCTGGATACATATGCACTTATAAGGATTTGGTGCTAGGATCCACATATGAGGGAGAACATATGCCATTTGTTTTACTGAGTCTGTGTTACTTTTAACATTTTGTTTAGTATCATAAATGCATATAATATGTTTAGATCCAAGCTGACCCCCCCATTCCTCTCCTTCAGTATCTCCCCACATTTCCCTCCAAAATTCTCCTCTCTCTCTCTCTCTCTCTCTCTCTCTCTCTCTCGAAATAGAGTCCCCTTGTAGCCCTAGTTGGCCTGGAACTAGACATGTAAGCCAGGTTGGGGTGTGTGTATTGGGATTAAAGCCATCCACCACCATGCCTGGCTTCTCTCCGTTTTTGTAAATTTAAACTTAATACCCACTGGGTCCATTTCATGATGCCTGGATGTCAGTAGGTGTGGGACCATCTACTGGAGGATAGGTAACTTTTCAGACAGGCCTGTGTTCCTGAAGAAAACTGACCCCCCTCCACCTATGCTGGAATTGAGATGGGCTGATCTTCCACAAGTGTCGTCCATGTAGTCTCTGCTGCTGTGAGCCCATGTGTGCAACTGTGCTGATATGTCCTGCACATAGTGTTTTGCCGCAGACATCCATACTTCTGGCTATTACAACCTTTCTTCTCCCTCTTCTGTGGTGATCCCTGCACCTTGGGGTGGGTTGATGTGGATATGATATTTATTTTTAAGATCTGTTCTCAGAGATAAACTTAAGGGCTCATGATACTGTCCCAGATGTCTCTTTTCCCAAGAGTTGATTCTCCAGAATGACATTGATTCTTGGGCCTAATACCAAACATAAGACATAGATTTTTATGTAATACTCATATTTTCCTCTGTCTTTAACAATGCTGGGAATAGATCAAAAAATGATATCATTGTTCTTGTCATTTTAGAACATATGAGGAAAAATATTTTTTTAAAAAATAATAAAAATATAAATAAATTTTAGTGAGATTAGTCAAGGGAGGCTTGACCGAGGGGAAGAAAATTTCATAGGAATTATCATCAGTCCTATATCCTGAAATGAGGAAGAGGTTAGCTTATTTTTGAACCAGAACTGAGGCCAGTGACGGTTGACATCTAATGCGAATGGAGAGGTGGTGCAAATGTGATGTGGAAGGAAGAGAGATGGGGTTACTGTTTAGCACATTGGAATTAGTACAATGTAAATAGACTTGTAAATTATATTTAAAAGAAGAATGAAATTATGACTCAAGTCAATTTTTCTTTGAGATTCTAGTGTTTGGTGAGATTATACAGCAAAGTTTGTTAGTTAAGTCACACTTAAGGTCTTTCAGAGAAAGAAATCCTATTAGACTCCTTCTATGCAATGCCAACTGTCCAAGCTCCCTGTGTGTCAGGTCCCATCTTCATAATGAGGTCAATGTCTTTGTGACCTACACTACTGGTGACTGGAGGAATGAGTTGATAGAAACTTAATGGGTTATTAACAAGGGATATTAAAATGACTTTGGAATATGTTTAAAGGACATGGGATATAAAAATGACTTGGAGTTTATAATGTGAATCAAACTGGCCATGACCAGTGTGTGTTTTCTTTCCCTCTGATCACTGTTAGACACTTAATATTCTTGGCTTTATAGTTCTTTACATGTAGGTAGTATCCTACTGTGATAAGTCATAATTCTTTTAGTCTTGGGAAATTGTATTATCTGTTGCAAAATTTACATACTTTTGTTATGAGTTTTATCCATCGATTTAGGATGCAGAGGAGGTGAGGGATAGCTTATATTTTTTTTCACAGCAAAATTAATAATGAGAATGGTATAATTAATACACTAAATGCCACAATTCAAGGCTTTTAATTTGTTCTCTCACAAGGTAACAAATCTGTATGAAAAATCTAGCCAAGAATGTCATATGGAAAAGAATTAGTCTAAAAACTGGATAACAGGCGGGAGAAATTTGTCCTTACATATTAAAAAGGTATCACATATTACCACAAAATGTATGTGTATAGACACACAAATGCACACGCACACACCTATGGAAATGAGAGTGTTACTAAAGAGCACCCAGTGTGTTTGATTTCTAAACTAAATGAAGATTGCTTTGTTTTCTTTTTGTTAATATTTTATTAATTTTTTATGTTTCAGAGGGTTTTACCTGCATCATGTAAATGCATGACATGTGTTAAGTACCTGAGGAGGTGCTAAAAGAGTGTTGGATTCCCTAGAACTGGAGCTACGGATGTGGATGGTTGTTAGCCTACCATATGGGTGCTGGGAACTGAACCCAGTTCCTCTAGAAGGAAATGCTCTTAAACTCAGACCTATCTCTCCAGTCCCAAGAATTTGTTTTTAAATAAGAAAGATTTTCATTCTTAAGTGAACTTTTGTCAAAAGATCCTTCTTTACTTTTGACCTCGTTTCATCATTTCACTTTTTTCATTGTGTTTTTACAAGTTGTACAGCTGTGGATTAGGTAGATGTAGACAACAGAAATGCTAGCTATCAATATCTTCCTTGAGTCACTTATGTGATTATTTTCTCGGTTTACTCCAGTTTCTAGGCAGGATGTCACTACTAATGCACACTGTATCTTCATAAGATAGCAGAAATATTATAGGGTGATTCTAACTGAAGGGAAAGAGGGTGTATTGTGGCTCATGGTTTCAGGATATAGTTCATCATTTTATGGAAGACATGGAGACACCAGGGTCACATTGTAGTGTTATGTACATAGGAAACAGAGAGATGAATGCTGTTGCTCAGCTGATGGCTTTGTTTTTTGTTTTTTGTTTTTTCATTTTTATTGAGTCTGGGACCCAGCTCATCCCATAGTGCCACCCGCATCCATAGTGGTACTTCCTTCTTCAGTTAAACTTCACTGGAAACACCTTAGTAAGTAAACCCAGAGTTGTAGTTTACTAAGCTGTGGTTTACTGTGAAGATTAACCATCTCTAGTCCTACCCTGGTCTACTTGTTATTCTTCAAAATTTGCTTTTAACTATAACATTCCATCCAGGGTCCCAGATGAGTTAATGAACATCTAAAAATGAGAAATATACTTACCTCATCCATAAGAGTCCCCACAACTGTAACATTGTTTCAAAGCCCGAAGTCCAAAGTCTCTTCTGAGATTCAAGGCAATCTTTGAACTGGGAGTTTCTGTAAAATCAAAAATTAAATTACATAGTTCTACTGCAGTGGCACACAGTAAACATTTCATTCCAAATAGGAGGATGTAGAAACCAACTGGACCAACACCAAACCCTGCAGTTCAATGTCCAGGGTCTGGACTTCTGTTGGTACCATCTAGCCTCCACTGGGCTTTGGCAGCCCTGCACCTCTGCTTGTGTTGTCTGCATCATAGGTAGCCTCTTTCTTGGGCCAACTCCTCTCCATGCCAGCAGCTTTCCTGAGCATATATACCATGGTTCTGGAATCTCCCATATCTTTTATGACTATTGCAACTTAGGTTCCACATTCACAACTTAATACAATGGCTTCTGTGCAGGAGATCTATCCCTACCTGACACATATTGCTTGATTTCAGTGGCATTTTAGAAATCTTGTGCATGTCTCTAGGATCCAGTAACTCCTGCATTTTCCATACCTGGAAAACCATCACCAAGTGGATGATGCTTCCTATGTATTCTGGTCCCTTTATCCTAGCTGTGGGGAACCCTGTGAGCCTCCTTGGCTGGAGGTGGAGAAAAAAAAAATCCCTAGCCAGTTGTTTTTAAGTAATAACCCACTCAGAGGCATTCTCAGTTCTACCTTATTCCTTTCCTTTCAAATAAATGACATTTTCATAAGCGATAGTCTTACTCTCAAGGTACTTTCCCACTTTTCTAGTGCAAACTGTGAGGTTTCTCCTTGATTACGCTAATCCACTTACAATTATAGCCGTGTACTCCTGTCTCACTTTGTCTGATTCTTTAAACTCTCACACCCTGTTTCTTTCCAAACTGTACCTTTTTCATATCTTTTTGCTGTACTTTCTTGTCAGCATAGATGAGAGAAATGAACAGTAACAATGCCATGGCATGAAAAATATGTTGACATTTCCTCTGCTAAACAATTTAATTTACTACTTTTGATTTTCCTCACACAGGTTCTCAGGACCTGGGCAGGATGAAGTCAGATTTTTTTGCCAGAATTTAATGAGCGAGCTCTAACACAATTTGAGACAGAGTTCTCACTCTCATCGAAGTCCTTGTGTACCAGGACTTCACTGTCAGCATCTTTATTGGCAAGTTTGTAGTCCATGATCCCCAAAGAATGGCCTACTAACCTCGATTTATTGTACCTTACAGATTCCTAAGCACACAGGTCCAAATTCCTCATTTCTCCCAGAAAACAGTTCCAAAGATATAAAAACTGTATAGTGAGACTTATAATAGTATGGCCCCATCTCTTAGTATTGGTCTTCTGTATTAGTTACTATTGTCTTTGCTGTCACCAATTACCTCAAAAGAAATCATTTTAGGGGAGGCATAGTTTATTTTGGCTCACAGTTTGCGAGTACATTCTAACATGGCAGGAAACACATGGTGGCAGGAGTGTTAGGCACCTGGTCACATTGCATCTGTAGTCAGGAAGTATAGACAAATGATACTGATGGTCAGTTCATTTTTACATTTTTCCTGTTTTATTCATTCTGGAATTCACCCCATTGGATGAATAATGCCACCACATTCAAGTTAAAAATAAAGATTATCCTTTACATGGGTGATTTAATTCCATTTCAATAGAAACAATAATATGACAAAATTACTCTCTGAAAGCCATGTTGAGTACATAAAACTCAGTATACTAATATCTTAGCATGAATAAACATAATGAAAATGATGTCCATAACATATTTTATGCTATGTCCATATCTGAGAAAAAAGCAAGAAATATAGAAGATTGATGGGAAAACACAGGGACTCATAAAACAGTCCCCAACTCGTGACATGTGAGTATTAAAATAGTAATAAAATACTTTGACATTATAAGAGTAATGTTAATGATAGGATCAAAAATCATATAAAATGAAGAAATAACTCTTTTCAATATGATTGGGGATTTGTGAATTTAATAGCACTTTTCAAGAGTTAAACAATTACATGTGGGCTTTAACAGGGTTGTGGTAGTGTTAATCAGCAAATGCCCCTCAGCAAATGCCTTGATTGAGGAAGTATGTCACTGGAGGTAGGCTGTGTGAGTTCATAGCCTGGTCTCACAGCTAGTTCACTCCCTCTGCATGGTGTCAGAGCTTGAAGGTGTGAGTTCCAGTTCTCCTGCTCCTGCTGTCATGTCTGCTGCTTTCTGCCATGTCCTCTGCCATGATGGACTTGCCCCTCTGGAACCATAAACCCTAATAAACTCTTCCTTCTTTAAGTATCATTTGGTCATGGTGTTTTATCACAGAAACCAAAATGTAAGTAATACAAGAGTCACATAAAATTAAGAGAGAGACAGAGAGACAGAGAGAGATTTTGCTAGCTCTTATGCTTGTTTTACAGAGACACTCTTAAAACAAAAAACCTGCAAGGTTATTGTGATAAGCAACCTGATTTAAGAAACAATGTTATCGATCAACATGTTCCAACTCTTATTTGAAAGAACCAGAGGCAAAAGAGATGCTCCTTGATAAAGTGGTTCTCTAGACAAATGCATTTTTAAAATAATTCAAACTGTATTGTCAGTTCATAGATTCTCAGTGCTTAATGGAATATTATGAGAAGTTGTATAATAAAATCCAGTCAACTTTATTTGATCTGCATTTTCTGAAATATCTTTATTCCGTTTGTTTATTTGTAAGGGTTTGTGTGATCACAAATGCTGCAGCACATATGCGGAGGCCCAAGGACAGCTTGCAGAAGTCCATTCTGTTTTTCTAACATGTGGCTTCTGGGTAACGCACTTAGGCTGCCAGATTTAGTTTAGAGGCAGGTGCCTTCACCCTATGAGCCATTTTGCTGACTCTTCAAGATTTTTGCTAACTTGTGCAGATATAATCAAACATTCAGAATCAATTGCAATTTAAGGAGATCAGATCCATATATACATAACAATAAACCTTTAGAAAGCATGTCCATGCATTATCGTAACGTATTAGTGACAATTTTAATTATAATAAGTATAATACATAGTATTAATTAAATTTATAAAACCAAAACTATTCCCTACAAATTTCATTCATGTTAATTTCGTTATCTGTGTAAGCTATTTTAAAATGATGTGATGAACTTTCTGGAGCCTAATTTTCTGCTCAAGTGTTTGAAGGCATAATCATGACAAAAGTGGAGTATTTATTGCTTATGTCAAAGAGAAACTATATTACATGGAGTTGAACAAACCATGAAGACTTTATTCAAGACTATTGCTTGAACTCAACTCTCTGTAGCAAAAGATAAGATTTTTTAATAGTTTAATGTATCCTTTTTATCCTTTTTTATTGAGCTTCTTAAATTGATATAACATTTCCCACTCAAATCCAGACCCCCCTTCCACATCCATGTCTCCCCCTATCCCTCCACCAAATATGTAAGTGCTGGAGTGGAGAAGCACTGAAGGACATTAGTAGAAATTTTGGTCAGTGTGACACATCTGTTTTTACTAATTGGCTCTTATTGATGCAAGGCTTCTAAACACCCACAGAGTGGGAGATAGGAACTCTAATTTTCCTGCTGATCAGTTTTTAATAGGATGACCCTTGAGATCTTAAGAAAGACATTTTAGAATAGTAAATCAAGCCAGAAGCTGGAAGACATTTATCATAAAGAAGCAGGTCCAGATTTTAATGTTGCAAGATTTCTATAGAAGATGATATAAGAAAAGAGAGTCTGATGCCTACACTGAGGAAAACACTTGTCTAAATAGTTGAATCAGACTAAGGGGGACTGGTAAGGATGCCTATGTCATTCACTATTACAGAAAGTCAAATTGGCTGAAACTGAGTGTGGGAAGGGGTTAGGTCCTGAAAGCTGTTGATTTGGCTCCTCAGGGAGCTCAGAGTAGTTACTTTGACAAGTGATTAACAAAATGTGGTACATTTACACAATGGAGTTCTACTCAGCAGTAAAGAGTTGCTAAGGGAGAACATCAGTGATGGTCCCATGGCAGCTTCAATATCTAATAATCACATCAGTGACTGGCACAGCAAATGACATGGTGCTTATATCTTGAGGGTAATCAACAGCTACCTAATTGAACTTAAAGTCCACTCAATGAGAGGAAATTCATGTGTGGCCCTGTATACATAGCCACATACATATGGATGGAGAAGTCTTAGATCTTACAGAAAACCCCAAGGCTGTCACAATAATAGACAAATATAATTTTGTGCAAAATATGAATCCTTACATTTACAGACAGTGTACCAGTCACCACCCATCAAAGAAGCTTCTTTTGCACCAGACAGAGACTATCACAGAGTTCCAGAACTGATCACACATTGTGACACATTGTCCATGAATGCCCAAGCCTAAGTAGCACATTTACAATGCAACCTTTACACCCAAGGCTTATGGAACATAGAACAAGGGGTAAAGAGGACTCTAATGCACTTATTAGTTCTCATCAATAAAGCTCTCTCATGCAACAGAGAAACATGAACACAAAAGATCATAAATTGCCGAAACATGGAGAGTAAGTATTCAGAGTGTGTGTTCTTGGACATGACTCATATTAAACTCCACATACCCAAGGCTGAGGGAGCGTTTTGAAGAGGGGGCAGAGAAATTGTAAGAGTCAGGGAGGAGGTGAAGGACCATATGGAAATGGAGTCCTCAGACTCCTGGGACCTTACTCCCATGAACCTGTAGTAATGGTGTCAGCATGGACAAGACCTACGCAAACTTAAGCAGACAAAACCCCAGCACAGAACCGTGGAAATTGGCAGCAGACTCCAATCTCAGCTGAAGAATTATTGGCATCTGATTACTGCTGGGTGAGGAAGAGTTGATCTCCTCAAAGTGAGGGACCCTATATGGGTTGACTAGACCTCAGTGGATGAATTTGTACTGAGGGATGTCTGGGGACCCTAATTTGAGATGATAGGCCTTAACACAAGTGACAGAGTGTATGAATTACAGTGGGTGGGTGGGGCTATTGGAGGGTGCCATTGGGAAAGGGGGTATAAAGATGATAAAATTTGTTTAATATGTTCTGTATGAAATACACAAAAATTCAATAAAAATTTAGAAAAAAATAACTGAAAGTCTTTGCTCAGAAAGGTTTACACAACTGATAATCTTCAGTATCCTCATGAAGAAAAAATCCCAGGAAAAAATATTATGTACTGTTAGATAAGAATTATAGCAATCGCTTTATATGGTATGCACATTTCTCATAGCAATATCTGTGGTAATTTCACTACTATTCTGGATCTTAGAATGAGGAAACTGAGGCAAAGAGAAATTCAGTAATGTATTTACCTGAATATATTAGGTAATACTGGAGTCAGAATTGTATCTAGTAATAAAATCCCTAAGTTCAAGGTCTTCATCACCCACTTCACAAGTAGCCTGAATTCTTTTAATACTTTTGTGCCTTTTTCATTCATTTAAGAATGATTTTAATGTGCGTATTGGGAAATCTGCCCTGTGGTAAGTCTTACCACTGTTTTTACCAATTTTAGTGTTTATTTTCCAAAGAAACCACTGTGCTCTCATATTTTATATATAATATACGACATGGAGCTTTTATCTTGGAGGCAATATATATTTTATCTTGGAGGCAATATAGGATATGGGGGAGATGTACCAAATTTTTGACAAGATAAGTCTAAGTAATACCTTTAGGCTGGAACAGTTGGCACTCCAGCCATATGCACTGTTCAATCTCAGGAGGCCTCTTCCAATAATATTTATACCCCTTCTATTGCCTAAGCCTAAGACTGGAATGCTGCCTGTTCAGATCAGCACCTGTATGGACTCTATTCCCTGTTCTCCCATTCAGCATCTTCTGTGATTCTTTATGTCTTTCATAATGTTAGGTTGGCCAGTTGGCTGAGCAGTTCGAATACTTGTGCCAAGAAGAGTATCTCAGGTTTAAGTGGATCATTTACAACCCAGAGGGAAGGCCTTATTTTCAAAGGAGGTTGAACCTTCAGAATGGTGCTGACATGTTATTTGGGGGGTGATCATCACATTAACCTAGGATGAGTTCAGAATTCTGGCCTATGATGAGATCTTATAAGGATGGGGTAACCATGGTCTAAAGAGCTCAAGTAAGAACATTTGGGGGAGATATTTGTTTTATATTTGTGCTTCAAAATGTCTAACAGTAAATTTGGTATGTGTAGAAAGTGAACTATTTCTAGTCCTCTGCTAATCCTCTTGGGTTTGTATGGGCTGGATGTCAGCTCTGACCTATTTGAGTTATTATCACAGAATTCCATCTAGTTTATAGTACCTAAAGACAGTGAAAGTGATGTTAAGTATTGGCACCTTGTATTAAGTCAGTGAAGTCTATTTAGTCTATTGAAAGGTGAAGTTACATGTCAGAGTCCTATGGGACTGCAACTGCTATTGGTTTTGAGGGACTTTAAGACTTCTCCAAAACAAGGGTCTGTTTAGACCTATGTATTTTTTTGTGTGTGGTCAATTTGATGGTACGCTCCTATGAATCAGTGTTAATCCTGGGCAGACGAGTTAGGGATTGAATTTGGCTAAACAGGACTGCTCTTTTTGCTTGGACTATAGGAAACTCTTCCAGGATTCAGATGGTGGCCAGTTGTAGAAGGTATTAGTGACATTTTTGCTATGAGATCATGTCGTAGGGGCATAACTATGGTCTAATGAGTCCAAATTTGAATATTGCTAGATGATGTTCAAAGCTTACTAAAAAATTCCAGAAACTAACTTGCCATGACTAGAGAATGAATCTTCTTTCCCAGTCTTTAAGCTATCTAGGTAAGATGTATTTTTGTGTTCAGCACCAACAAAGCACAGTGACAAACTTTGGGAGCATATTCAGAAGTTAGAATTCAGAACAGGTGATGCATGTAATGGATAATATAAGCTTATGCCTGCAAATGATTCACATTGCATCTGGCCTATAGCTACATTCATCCAGGAGGGGCCAGTCTGTGACCCCTGTAACCTTTGTGAAGCTCACTTTCTCTGTAAACATGAGCAGGGACCTGAGGAAATACTTGATTTCATGCTTGCACCTATTCTACATGATCTCTTAACCAGTCCCTCACTATGAGTATATAATACTGTTTTTGATTCAGGAAATGTCCTTGGTTTAAAAACTAACTGATTTCAACTTTGAAACTGTTATTGAAATAATTTACTTGAGGTACCCATGTGAGCTAGTAGAATGATGAAGGGGAGACTCAGTTGATCAAACAAGAGAAGATGATGAGGCAGATTCTTAGTTCTACCTATAACCAGTGAAATGCTACTGGGCAAATGTTTCAGTGGAAATTTCCTTGAAAGGAAGTCATTTGTCATCTGACATTTAGAAAATATTGAAATGCTGCACAATAAACTTGAGAGTGAACTAGTGTGCCAGTATTTCCCTAGAGCTGTACTGCTAAGTAGTCTGCAGAATTGAAAGTATGTCAGGATTTTCAACCCACTTTCAGACTTGCTTTGACTTATAATGGGTTATGGTGATTACCAATTTAACAGAACCTGGAACCAAATAGGAGACAAGTTTCAGGGCATACCTGTAAGGGATTTTGTAGATTAGGTTAGTCTCTGACTATGCCAGTGCAGGATTAAATGAATTAACTGAGGTGAGAAAGCATACCCTAAAAGTGGGTGGCACCTTTTTGAATGTGTGTTTGGGTCCTGGGTTGCAAAAAAAAGGAAACAGCAGACCATGAGCATTCATGTCTCTCTGCTTCCTGTCTAGTTACTTCCCATTACTGTGACAAAAACACTGACAAAAACCAACTTGTGGAAGAAAGGGTTTATTTTATCTTACATCTCCCAGGTCATAGTTCATCACTGGGCGGGAGTCAGAGCAGGATCTGGGGGAAGGAACTTGGAGGCAGGAGCTGAAGCACAGACCATGGATGAACACTGCTTATTGGCTTGCTTTCCTGACCTGTGTTCAGCCTGCTTTCTTATACTACATAGGACCACCTTCCCAGGGTGGCACCACACATAGTGGTCTTGGCCCTCCCACATCACTCCACATTCAGGAAAATGCTCTTAGATGTGGCCACAGGCCAATCCGATGGAAGACATTCCTCAATTGAGGCTCCCTTTACCCAGGTGTGTCAAGTTGACAACTAAAGCTATCCAACAATAGACCCCTTGCCAACTTGACACAAAACACATCATTATTAAACTACAACCATTCCATTTCTTATTCCTAAAATATAATATTTGGATCACAATATAAAACAGTACAACTTTAAAAGTCCCACAATCTTTAAAAAACTCAAACACTGAAAGTGCAGTCTCTAAAAGTCTTTTAGATGTGGGAGGAACTGGGCACACTTAAATAAACCCAAATTCCAGAAATGTAGTTCAATGTCAGACATCTGAGATTCACTTTCCATCTTCTGGTTTCCAAAGGACTTGGGCAGCTCCACTTCTTTGTCTCTGCCATCCACAGCAAACACAGCTTTTCCTGTAGGCTCAGGCCATCTCCAATCCCCACCTGCCAGTGCATGGTGATTGTCCCACGGTCCTGACATTTCCAATATGCTGAAGTTTCTATTGAAACTGACGTTGTACCTTCACCAATGAGCTCTCCTGAATTCTCAGGGTGCAAAGCCTCAGATTCTCTTCATGAGCCCTTCATGCTTTCAACACCTGGGAGACTTACCCATTACTAAGTTCTACTGCCAGTTTGATGTACAGCCTTGGTCCCCTCTGGACCACAGCACAGTTTCTCTGTGCTGACCCTGAAGAAATACTTCGGAAGAAATTTCACCACAATGGTTCTGGTCTGATTTTTAGCCCCAGATGACTACCATCAGTTATCCCAGTAAAATACAAAAGATTTCACTTCCAAAAATTCTTAATTCTAACAAACATCCCTGACAACACCTTTACTTCCCTTTGAAGCTTCATAAACAAGGTCTACATCATCTGCATTTCTCTTCAACATAACTGTTGCACGTTCCGCAGGAAGAGCTCACTAACCTCAAGCACTCAATGAATTTTCCTAAAGTGTCTTCTTAAAGTGTTTTCCAAACACTATGATACTCTCCCCTAAACAATATAATCAAGACTTTCACAGCAATACCTCAATCTCAGAACTAATTCCTGTCCTAGTTACTTACAATTGCTGTGATAAAACACTGACAAAAAACAATTTAAGGAGGAAAGTGTTTATTTTACCTTACATCTCCCAGGTTACAGTTTACACTGAGGGAAGTAAGGGGCAGGAACTTAGGGCAGGAGCCTGGAGACAGAAGATGAAGCACAGACATTGGAGGAAAGCTGCTTACTGGCTAGCTCCCAGCCTGTGTTCAGCCTCCTTTCTTATACAACAACATGACCAAGGGTGGCACCACATAGAGTGGACTGGGCTCTCCCACATCACTCAACAGCCAAGAAAATATCCTACAGACATGGCCACAGGTCAGTGCAATGGAGGAAATTCCTCAGCTGTGGTTCCTTCTACCCAGGTGTGTCAAGCTGACAAGTAAAGCTATCGGGCACACTGACTGTGGATTCAACCTGACTCCCTGCCTTAAACTCCTGCTACTATGGTTTTTCCACCATTATGGACTGTAACTTTGAACTGTGAGCCAAAATAAAGCCTTTCTTCCTTATGTTTCTTTCCTTAGGACCTTTTATCATAGCAACAGAGAAGTAGATAATTTTTATTTTACCTCACATTGTTATATTGTGATAATTGAATGTACAGTCATAACAGTAATGCTTAACATGCTTAAAGCTATTTATGAAGAACCAGTTATTGCTATAAAATCTTCATATGTGTTTTCTAAATTCTCATAACAACTCCTGTGAAGTTGAGTTTTCCCCAAATCCTTATGTTGAAGTCCTCCTTCAGTATTATATTTGGAGTGGAGGCACTAAGGTGGGATGAGAACATGAGTGAATGGTCCTCATGATGAGATTACTGGCTTAATAAGTAGAGAGAACATTAGGGTTGGGTTTCTTTCCACAATACAAGGGAATGGTAGAAAGGCTTCAATCACACACCAGGAGGTAAGACCTTTCCAGGAATTAGATCAGTGTGCAACCCTCTTCTTTGACTTCTATTATTAGTTTTATGGGAAATAAATGTATTTTGTTTAAATCATCTACTCAGAGACAGGTACTGGTACAATGCCCATGGCATCAATGAGAATATAGATGTAGAGTGTTCCAGCTGATAAATTATGGATCTGCTAGCTTAACTTCTAGTGTACGGAGCTCCAGACATGGAACCTCAAGTAAAAGGTTTGACTCTGTTGTATGCTTCATCAGCTCTTTTAAATATTCTGAACCTTATATTCTCACTGGTAAGACAAGGAATATTTAGCCTGCTTCTTAACTTTCCAGTGAGAGTCAAGTGAGATTTGATGTGTAATAGCTGTGTAAACTTCAAAGCACTTTACAGACTCATAATGCTGCCATTAGTATCACATCAAACTCCCCTGAACCACCCACAGCTTTCTGGAGGAGTTTTAGGCCCATTATATAAATATTCTTTCAGTCATTTTCTAAGCAAAAATTGTGATAATTGTGTATGTTGGAAATTTCTTTCAAAGCAGCATGTAATTTTGCAGAATAAGAATACAACAACTTCAACCCTTCCCTATGGTAATACCCTAGTTTGGGCTAATTTTTCATAGTGGAAATAAGTTACATATACAAATTCAAAACATAACTAACAAAATCCTAAAAGTAGAGAATGAGTTAATACTAGAAACCATTTAAATAGTGATATAAAAATTTTAGGAAAAGGATGCTATAAATTACTTCTGCTCTTTCTTCAATCCTAAAGATGTTTAAAGGAAAAATATGCTTCGTTAAAACTTTGTGGGTTTGGAGAGATAGCTCAGCAGTTAAGAGCACTGGCTGCTCTTGCAAAGGACCAGGGTATAGTTCCAAACATCCACATGGCAGCTACCAGTCTTCTGTAACTCCAGTTCCAGAGGATCTGACGCCCTCCCCTAACCTCTGAGGACATTGAACTACACAGGTGCACTTACACACATTCAGACAATACACTCATACACGTAAAATTTTAAAAATCGTATTTTTTTACATAACAAAATATTCTGTGATTTTCATTAAAAATTATATCCATAATTCATAGAAAATTGATGCTGTGGTGAATGTTTTGATACACTTGAATTTTATTATCTCATTGGATTTTTATAATAATCGTTCAACAGAGGCATCATAAGTCTTATTATAGTGATTAACCAACAGAAACACAGAGAAGTTCCATAATTTTTCTATGCTTATCATACTATTAATTTGCCATGTTTCTCACAAAACTTTCATTTGGAAAGTAGTGTTGCTTGTTTACTTATTAATCTTTGGCAAAAAATTATGATCATATATTATTAATTTAATAGTAACTTAATTTTTGCCAGGACTACTGCAGCATTTCCTAGGGACAAGAAGTTGTGCTATATTTGGTGAGTTCATTAAACATTCCCATTTTAGTTACTTTTATTGTTTCTATGACAGAATGCCTGAGAGAAGTAACCAAAGAAGGAGGATTCATTTTGACACACTGTTCCAGCACAGTCCATCATAGAGGGGAAGTCATGGTGACAGGAGTGAGAAGTGGCTGGTACCATTGCATCCACAGTCAGGAAGCAGAGAGTAATGGATACTATGCCTCAGTTCCTTTCTCCTTGTATTCAGTGCAGGACTTCTGCCCAGGGAATGATGCTTCCTCCAGGTAAGATGGGACTTCACACTGTATCAAATAACCTAACCTAGAAAGTCCCTCATGGACGTGCCCAGAAATTTGTTTTCAAGGTGATTCTAAATCTGATAAAGCTGACAATCAGGATCAACCATCACAGTTCCCAATCTCCAAATATTCTTCTCTTTTTTCTGCTTTTTGTTTTTGTTTGTTAACTATGGATTCTGTAAGAGGCATATTTACTTTCTTAGTCTCTCTTGTAGCTAAAATTGGAGGTGAAACGGCTGTAGTCAACAAAGTATGATCAGAGATTCATTGTGGTCAATTAGAAAACTTTTTATTTCTGTTATAGGTACAGATACAACAGGTTCTAATCCACTGCTGTGTTCTGCTATCATGAATGTCAAAGTGATGTCTGGTGTTGTGATGGCCATTATATACTTTTACATTCTATCAGAAAGAAAGAGAAAATATTACAAAGATTGAGTACATTATTGAACTGTGGCATAAGCAGGGGCATTGTACATATTCTTTATTAAGGGGGGAAAGGGTCTTTTTGAGACACGGCTGGAATAGAACTGCTACATAGACCAGGCTGACATCTATCTCACAGAGATCCTCCTGCTTCTGCCTCCAAAATGCTGGGGTTAGATACATGAAACACCACATCAGGCCCCTTCATTATTAAAACAAACAATACAAAACAACAAAACAAAAATGGGTCAAGAGAGGGCTCAGTGAGTGAAAGCACAGGGTACAAAAGCATGAAAACTTAAGTTCAGACCCTCACCACACAGTAAAAGCTAGGCATGGCAATATGTGCCTGTAACTTCAGCATAGGGAGGGAGGAACAGGCAGGTTCTGGCAGACTGTTGGCCAGCCAGTCTCACCTAAATGGCTTGTGCTTCAGGTTCAGGGAGAGACACTGTCTCAAGGGAAAAAATTCCAAGAGTAATAAAGCAGGAGAGTCCATGTCTTCCTTTGGCCTCTAGAAGCAACCCCCCACACACAAACCACACAACACACACATACACACACACACACACACACAAGCAAATAAGCAAACAAACCAGCCAAATCTACTGTTAATTAGGGAATGGGAACCCTGAAGCTTAAGACATGTCTGATTAGATAGATGATAGATGATAGATAGATGATGATGATAGATAGATAGATAGATAGATAGATAGATAGATAGATAGATAGATAGATAGATAGATAGTTTGAACATATTATACTAGAGAATTCTATGGCAATTACTGCAATATTTATTTCAAAAGAGATTGGAACTGTCCTGGATGAATACTAACTGAATAAATACCCTACACCAGGTATTGTTTTAGCAACAACTAGGCCACATTAAAAAAAATATTTTGTGTGTGCGTGTGTGTGTGTGTTTGTGTGTGTGTGTGTGTATGTGGGGGGGCATGCATGTGCCAGGGCATGTGTATGGAGGTCAGAGGACAAGCAGAAGCTGATTCTCTTCTTCCAGCATGTGGGTTCTGGGAATTGAACTCTGATTATCCGGCTTGGTGGCATGTGTCTTCACTATAACTAATATTTCCCGAATCCATTCACTTTAATTTTAATGACAATCTTGTGTAAGATAATAATCTATGTTATACATTACACTTGTTTCCAATTCCTCACTCCTCGCTGTAGTCATATTCTTGGTGGTACTCATAGTACCGGTGAAGTTGCATTCCTGCACCTGATTCTGGCATTTGCCTTTTGCCCTCCTACAAACAGAAGACTTAAATGGTCTTCAGCACTGAGATGAGCTATTCTAAACCTTGTTCTTTACCCAATGAGTTTACTGCTCCCAGAAGGAGAATGGGAATTACATACAGCAGAAATAACCCTAAGAAGCAGAATCAATCCTTTAAAGATAAACTACTACTATACATGATGACATTTGATGACCTTTGGATTTATGGACCTGGTTATTAGCAACTGGCAGATAATTGCTCACTCTCTGTGTTCACACAGTTAGAGCATCTCTATCAATACCACATGATCCACTTCACTTACATTTGTCCATTGGTCCAGTATATTTAATTCATTTCTATTTAATGATTAGTTCATAAACAATTCATTAACCTATCTGAAACATTTCAAAGTAACTGAAATTTTGTAATTATTATGAACAATAAATTTTGTCCTCCATAAAATATTTTTAGCTCTAAAAATTCAATGCTAGTGCTTATTTCAAGTCTCTAGAGCCAGGTTCCTATCGGTTTTTTATTAATGTAAATTGACACATTTCCTTTCTTGCTTAAATCAATTTGAATTATACTTTTATTTCTTGTTGTAAGTACAAAGAACTTCCAGAATGTTCCAGAATCACCACAAGTGTTAGAAAATTAATACCATAAAAAATACCAACCAAATATTCCTAGGAGGGGCTGGAGAGATGGCTTGGTGGTAGAGAGGACTAGTTACTCTTGCAGAGAACCCATGGTTAGTTCCCAGCACTCAAATGGTAATCACAACTGAACTGAAGTTCCAGGGGAACCCGATTGCCTCTTCTGACCTCTGTGGGCACTGTAAGACATGCAGGTGCACTTACATACTTGCAGGCAATACACTTGTATAAGTAAAATAAAATAATAAATAAAATATTGTTTAAAATATCCCTAGGAAATGCTTCCTAAACGGTTGAATGAGTGCTTTGCCTGTGTGTATTTAAGTGCACCACATGGGGAGGCAAGAAGAGGGTGTCAGTTTCCCTGTAACTGTAGTTACACACAGTTCTCAACTGCCACATCAGTGCTGGGAACAGAACCTGGAAGAGTAGCACATGTTCTCCAGCCTCCAAATTCTATCTTGATGAGAAACAAAATTAAAGTCTGTGACTTAAAATAAGAGGCATATACTCTATAGACAGAGATAAATTTGATTTGACTAAAATTATAGGGTGCTTATGATGCAGAAGTGAAATAACATTTAAACTACATTGTTTTTGCTCAGGGTCTTGGAAGCTCACATTAGGAGTTTGTGTTTCTTATTCATTGAAAGTTTCTAGCTGGGTGGGTGTCATAGGCCATTAACATCAGATCTGCCAGGGAAAATTAAAACAGTGTCTCAAATATAAAGTAAGAAAAAAAAGTTTGGGAATATAGTCCAGTGATAAGAGCATATGCAAGACTTTAGGTTCAATCCTCAGTACTGAAAAATCAGAGACAACGCCAACAACAAACTATATTTAAAGGATGGGCCAGGCCCATGATTAAAACTTGGCAGACTTTATTCATTTGCTAGAAATTATTGAACTGGAAGAGCAAATGTATAAAGAGGGGAAATTGTAGGAACAGTGTTTTACATTCCCAGTGGTTAATAGAATGTCTGGTACATACTATAGTCTTAATAAATATTTTGACTACTGTGTGCAAATGAAATTTTTTGTAACATTATAAATGGTAGATAGGTTGAACTAGATGGAAACACTGTAAAATTCAGACAGGAATGAAATTCTCCACTGGATTTAACAGCATTTAGTATCTATATAGAAAGCTAGGTATAAGGAACTTCAGCTTTATTCATGAAAACAGAATTTGTGATATGCAAAGAAATTCAATTTGGTCAAAAAATGGTAAGTTTAGCTTAATTTAACACAAGTAATTTTCTTCCCAGATGAACACATTTTCCGTATTTCTAGTGACTCCATATTTCTAGCCAAATCTGGAACTTTGATGGTGCAGAAATAATTTTCTTTTATTTATAAATTAATAAAACTAGTATGAGCATAATTCACCCTTTACAAGTTGTTACAGTTGAAGGAGGTTGTTCCAGTTCAAGGGAATTGTGAACAAAATTCTGGAATGATAGGTGGAAATTGCTTAAAATTTTGCCAAGTGAAAATAAATATTTCAAGAAGCTATATTCTCATGTTTTTCTGATTTCCATATAAATAACAAGTATATATATTCCAAGACCACGACTCTGTACTTTCTATGAACCAAAGTAGTACTTTCAGTTCCTGTAGTTGGCATAAAAGAGAGCATTTGATAATATTAACAATACTGCTTAAGTCAGTAAACTGTGTTTCTTTCTCTCTGACATTTATATGGTTCTTTAGCCTTAATATTCAAAATGGAATAAAAATATACTTCTATTTTATATAATGTATAATTTAGATTCTACCACTTGAGGAATCTCTAAATCTCCTGTCTAAAAATGATGATAACATCAATACTCTATGAATTAATCTTAAGAAACGTACATAGAGGCCTGATTAGAAATTTAATTGATAACTGCCTAGATATTACAAGCTGATTTTCTAACTAAAGAAGAATTAGATTAAATCATTCTTTTTTATTTTTTTAATTTAAAATTTTTATTATTTTTTTTTTATTTTATGTGTATGCATATATTACCTGCGTGTAGGTAAGTGCACCCATGTCATACAATACCTGCGGAGGTCAGAAGAGGCTGTCGGATCCCGTAGGACTGGAGTTACGCACAGTTATTAGCTGTCGTGTGGGTGCTGGGATTTGAATCTTGTGCTTCTGCAAGAACAACCGGTGTTCTCAACCATTGAGCCATCTCTCCAGGCCCTCTCTAGACATTTTTATTGAGCTTAAAAAAAAAAACATATATTTGAAAGGCTTTTTACTCAGATTTTACCCATTAAATGCAATAATGATAAATCTATATGACTATGTACATTTTCATATCTTAGAACTTTCATAAGTGAGAATTTGTTATCTTGAAACACCACTTTGAATGAATTAGAAACTAAGTGGTTTTTTAGTGAATGAGATGTTACACTGTCCCTATACATAAATATACTGGCAAGCAAAGCCCTAAATAAATGATAGTTTGTTAATTGTGAACATATAAATACATTACTATGCCTTTAAACATGCATTATGTATATAAAACTAGACATATATGCCAACAAATACTTATCTGCATGCTCACAAATTAATATGTCAATATTGTAATATTATATCACAG
>NW_008355275.1:4045144-4052787 GCF_000622305.1 Nannospalax galili
ATATCACAGCATACACATATAGTGATATACATAAACTGGTGTTACATATACGGGTATGTGATATACTTTAAAAATACATATATATATTTATATATATAGAAATCACATGAATTATATACATATATAAATCATATGAATTCTGAACCCAGAAGTACACTTTAAAGTTTTCTCTTTTCTTCATATCTGTTAAGGAGTAATAAAGGTGAGTCCAATCTCCGCTGAGACTGATTTTTCTGTGTTCGAAACCATAACCAATTTCTCAAAATATTTTTTCTGAATTAAGCCCTGTGAATATAGGAATCAGAAATCACATTAGTAATCATTGGTCCTGATCATTCTGCCACCTCAATAGTTTGTTAATTAAGGCAAAGTTAAGTATCACTTTGTCAAAGTTTCCTGGTATTTCTTTAATAGCATAAGAAACTATAGCAATTTCTTTTTACCACAGTAAAGTAAACATTATAGTGAGATTAACATCTTTTTATCATTTATTAATGATTGATGGATATGAAACTTTGCTTTGAAAATAATGAGAAATGTGTTGAAATTTCTATTCCTCTTCCAAAGGGCTTGGTCAGAACTGAAATGGCATCTCCTAGGAATAATTTGTGATGACAAGTTTTGTAAAAGATGAAATAGATTTTCAGCATTTATTTTTGCCTGTTTCTAGTATATTCAAATTTTCAGGCAGACAGATTTCTTTAAATAAATTCCCAAATGAATCAGGAATCAAAGGAAGAAGAAAAACTCATTTGCTTGATTCTGAAATAATGGGTTATTTTAATCTACTTTAAGCCATTCTATTTACTATTCTGAAACCCCTTTTACCTTTTCATGTGCCTAATCAGAAGTGTAAAAGATAGGGTAGGAAGGAAAAACAATGTTAAGTTTGTAGATAGAATTCAATGGAAAGTTAAAAATAAACATAGAGCTTGTTAACTAAATTGTCTGAAGGTATACCTTGGAAATATTCTCTCAGGGATAAAATGGTTTTGAAGAATGGTGAATTCAGAATCAAATGTGCATGTTTGGCATAAAACAATTGGCATAAGGAAAAAAATACCTCGATTTATAAATAAACAAAAGGTTGACAAGTCAAAGCTTCAAACAGGTAAACAGCTGTTGAAAGAGGAACTGATGTTTATCATCTGAGTTTAACATTGTATCATATTTATTTTAATCAAAAGCAATATCATGTAGATGAAATTCTACTATTCCATGAATCAAAGGTTTTTACCTTCCTTCCTTTAATTGATCCATTATACATTCAATTAACTCTGAGTATTCAAAATATGCCAATCACAGTACTAAATTCAAGAGCTGAATAAAAACCAGTTTTTATCCACAATGTGCCTGCTGGCATGAAGTAAGAATATACGTGCTTAGGAAATAAAACAAAATATTCCTGGAGAGAGGAGATGAAGTAATGTCACAGAAAGACCTGGCATTGACACTCTAGGTATGCATCCAGTTATACTGAGAACAGAAGTTTACACACACACACACACACACACACACACACACACACACACACGTTCACACAATCAGTGATTTTTTAAATTGATTTTGTTCATGATTTCCAGAATCTAGAAGAACCAAAGCATCCCTTGAATATGAACGAACAATGAGTGATGGGCCAATGTTGTGGGCCATCTTAACTGGGCAACAATACCATTTGTTTGAGCAAAATGTTAGCAAAGATTGTCTTCACGTTTAAATCATTTGACTTGAACTATCACAGATTTCCATCCATGACATGAATGAGTATTGTCTTTTGAAGGCCTTCATAGAAAAAGACTGGCTTTTCTGGACAAAAGGGAACCTGCTGGTAAAAGACCTTCAGATTCCAACTGCAGGTTTTCCAGAGGCTTCATCCTGTCAATATACTACTTACAGATTTTAATCTTGTTCATCTTCAAACTGTCATGAGCCTATTCCTTAATATCGACCTCCCCATCTCTCCCTGCCTCTCTCTCCTCTTTCTTCCCTTCTATCCTTCTCTATTTCTCCTTCCTAACTCAGATGCACATCCTATTGATTTTGATGCTCTAGATAACAAAAATTTATACATGGTGGCATATAGATAAAGCAAATAGTATTCATTGATAAAAATGAGTGAGAAATCTACTAAAAGACTTTAAAAATGTATTGTTCAGTGTAAAAGTCTGAAAAGTTGGAAGTTTAAAGGTCTGAAATGGACATGTACTGTGTGGCCATAACTATATTACCTTGTTCTGTGAAAAGCAAAAATATAAAAGCAGGAATCGCTCAGCATTTCCAGGGATGTTTAGAGAGAGAAAGAGGGTCAATGAGCAAACCTTGGGTTTTTTATGGTGCTAAACATATTGTCTGAAAAATCTAACAGTATACACCAAAGATTTCCCTTTAGGCAAAAGTTACAGAATATCAAGAGGTAAACTTAAATTGAAAAATAATGTATAAATATTGGTTCACTATTTGTACTATACTAATTGTTAATAATGGGGAAACTATGTTGGATATGAAAGAAAAGTTTTTACATAAGAATTATTTGCCCCCTCTGTTCAATTGTTATATAAATCTAAAATTTATAGAAATAGAATTTATTAGAAGGAAAAAAAATCTGTATAAGGAATTTCTATATTGTGGATAGAAGGAAAAATGTACTTTTAATAACTGCTACCTATTAAGATCTGAGTGTCTATTCTGCTCCTGTTATTGTTGAAGTATAATTTATTACTTGATGCCCTGTTACCATTAGTGTCCTGTTCTGTTGTAGTCTATATAAGAATTACTAACACCTGACAATGTGTATTTTGCTTGTTTGGTGTTTTCTTTTTTTTTTTTTTTTTTTTTTTTTTTTTTTTTTTTTTAAAAAATCTAGGCTAGCCTCAAGCTCACTTTGCAGCCCATGCTGGCCGCTGGAACTTGCTATATAGACCAGGCTGGCCTCTGTCTTACAAAGGTCTGCCTGCCTCTACCTCCTGAGCTCTGGGATTAAAGGTGTGTGCTAATCCCTCCAAGATAACTATATTTTTGTTTGTTGTCTTGATATAATAACTATTATGTTATCACTGTGAGGGTAAAAACTTTTTATTTCTTCATCAATTTGTAAGTAACTGGAACATTGCTAGATATTTAATTAGAACTTCATAGATAGTTGTTGAATTATTGAAGGAATGCATTCACAGGTGATGTAAGGATATGGTGCCACCAAGGGTATTGTGTTGAATGAGCAATGTTGAGGCCTTAGTTTAGCACATTTACATCCAAAGGAAAGTAGAGTAAGAGGCATCAATCGGGCAGAGTCCTAAAGGGAGCATCCCAGACAAACAGGGCCAGAGGAGGTTACTTCTATGACAGTGAAGAAGTCATAGCTTCCTAGAGAACAATTATAAAATGAAACAGAGAGATTCTTAAAGATACTGCCTTCAAAGTCATCAATTGGTTATGAAAACAGGCTAAAATTTTCCTCAAAAATCATGTTCATGATATAATAGAAGAACATGATATAATCGAAGAACAGTTTCCAATATTTTGAAGAGAGGTTAAAGTTGAAAGTTAAAAAAGAAAATTGCGCTTTTGTACATTTTATACAATTCTTAATCAAAATTAGACCTCTTTTCCCATCCATGCTCCCAAACACCCCTCCACCATACCTCATGCATTTCACCATACATGATAAGTCCTATCCAGTCAAACATTTGTATCCAGATGTTGCCCAGTGCAAGTTCATCTACTGGAGGCTGGTCCACCCATCCAAAGATCTGAAGGAAGATCTACTCTCCCGCACCCACAGGTAATCAGTCTCCAACCGTTCCCAGGTCAGGGCCATTCCCCTTGCTCACTCTGGGCCCTGTCTGAGTGAGTTTGCCTGGGTCCTTTGTTCCATGCCAACATTGTCCCAAGTTCAAATATGCAAGCTTCCAGTGGCCCAAAAACCTCTGTCTCCCCATGTTCATGAACCAACCCAGCCACCCACAATCCTTCCACCCCCTTTTCTGAAAACGATCCCTGAGCTGGGGGTGGGCAAGTTTCAGCACAGGAGTTCCATCCAGAAACACACACTCTGAAGTCTCTTATTCTCTAAAACTTGAACAGTTGTAGTCTTCCGTGTTCACTGCACTGTTACATAAAGAAGCTTCACTGGCCAAAGTCGAGGGCTGCACCCGTTTTCTTTTGATCCCCTGTTCTGCTGTGCTCCAAAAGTGCTAGGTGTAGAGGGTCCACTGTACATATGACACATAGGACTGGGTATCTCTCAGACTTATACTCTCTTTGTGTACCAGTTGTGGAACTCTGCAGTAGCCTCCATCTGTTGCAAAAAGAAGCTTCTTTGATGAGTAGTTTATGGTATACTTTTCTGTAAATATAAGAATCCATGTTTAGCACATGGTAAGAAATTTCATTTGTTCAGAGATATGACATAGGGTTTTCACTAGGATCCTTGATCTCTCCAGCCATATGTATCTGGCTATGCTTACAGCACCACCCGTCATTGGTTCACTACAACTGAAAGGACTTTAAGTACAACTAGATAGCTGTTGATTGCCACCTAGATAACAATGACCCTACCCCACCAATAGAGGTAGTTTGCTGTGCCAGTTTATGGTCATTAGGTTTTAAGGCTGGGTTGGACATTGATTGATTTTCCCCTAGCAGCTTGTATAGTATCCTCTAGGACTATAAGATCTAGTCTTCTGGGAGAAGGTCAGGTCCTCTTCCATTGCTCCAAGTTCTTTGTCCAAAGCATGTTCTATTTTCAGCAGTAGGGACCTATCTTCGAATTCTGGGAGATAATCAAGAGCTCTGGGAACAGCCTGTGTTGTTTGGGGAGTCTCTTGGACTACTCTGACCAACCACTCGAAGGGAGGTCTCACCTGAGTTCCCTCCTCTGCCTACCACTATGGTCTGCATGTCCCTCCCTCCTCTCCTCCCAGTAGAATACTCCCACTTTCCCCACCTCCCCCCATACCCTTTGTTCCCTACTATTCCCCTTTTTGGGACTCTTTCTTTTCCTTTACTTTCATGTTTCCCTTCCATTTTCCTGGCTCCTGCTGTTACATCAGGACACGTATTCACATACAAGGGATTGGTGCTATGATCTGCAAATGAGGGAGAAGATATACATCACTTGCTTTTCTGAGTCTGTGTTACTTCACTTAGTGTAGCAGCCTCTAGTTCCATCCATTTACCTGCAAATTTCATCTTTTCTTACTGCTGAGTAGAACCCTATTGTATAAATGCACCACATTTTGAGGCAAAGACATGCTACCTTATTTAGAATTTAAGAAGAAAAAATTGATAAAGCAAAGGGCATGAAGGGCAGGGGGCAGTGTAAAGTAAAAGCTGTAATTCTCCTATTCAAAAGGAAAGCATCAGCTCCTCTGATGAGATAATCAGAAAATGGAAGAAGGACGAGTGTGTGGAAATAATCGACAGGAAGCACGAGAAGTGCATCAGAGAATCTAGATTAAGGAAAGCACTTGACCCTGGATTGATGGGAATGCTCAGGAGAAGTTGATGTCTTCCTTGTCATTGGAGTAAATATACGAAGCATTTCATCAAGAATAGACACAGTGTCGCAGTGAACACTACAGACTTCTATGAAATTCATATAACTACCTTTGGTCAGTTCTCCAAGAGAAAGATGTTGACATGTCAGACTGGAATCATATTGAGTGAAACGCCGATGGAAAATTAGCAAGTTTGATCTATCTGAAAATCTGAACTCTGGTTACCTCCACTTCTTGGTCACGCTTCTTGCAAAGCTCCTTATTTTTCAGATCCTCAGTGTATAAGTTTCAAAAATAAAGATATGAATACATTTCCTTCTTCACAGAAAGATATTATATAATTTAATTTTAATTTTCAGTATCTTTTAGTGGTGGAATTAAATATATTAAAAGAGAATTATGTATCAAAAATACATGTATCAGTCTAGATGTTTTGAGTTTCCCATGTTTTGACATCTTAATATCTCAGAGTTAATGAAGTTCATGGCATTGAGAAGGAATAGTGACTAATAATCAGAATAAAGGTGACCTTTTTTTTAGCATGATACTAAATCAGAAACATTTACTGTATGCTGAAAAAGCCAAGCTAAGAATCAAGTCCAGACATGTAGAGGTATGATATCCACAACCCCAGCCAAGTCAGAAAAAAATTAGCTCTTTAAATTCCAAATAAAACAAGACACAATTGAGCCTAACTCATCCCTCTAGGCACTTATAAACCTCCTTGTGGGAACTTTTGAAAATGAAGTTAGCATCTATTCTGTGTTACTTTGCTTGGCCATTCCATGGGCTAAACTTTTAGGAATTTGGCTCGAACTGGAGATATCACACTTTCATGTGTACACCCTTCTCCTCTGACATTTCTTTGTGGTGTATACATAGAAGTAAAAGAAAAATCAAATGTGTTGTTAGATTATTAGGCTTAATATGAGTGAAAGACAAAAACAAAATATGAAAAAGAACAGAATGTGTTGATGTAAAAAAGTAATTAGACTACCAGAGACGTGGAGTTTTCTTTCTGGTCTCAGCATTGAGTTGATTCAGATCAGCATTGCACAGCTACATAGAGGAAATCCTAAGTCTAGCCTTCAACACTGCAGATCCACACATAAACAAACATGCTTACAAGGGCACCACAGAGTATGTGGGCACAATGGGGAGTGGGTTGAGGGGTGCACCGTTTCCTCTGGGCTTGAGGCTAACACGTTGTATGCCATTTCTGAAGAATTGGCTGTTCCTGGGGCAGGGCACGTGCATGGGAGGGAGGATGTCAAGAGTGGGATGGAAAGGGGTTTTCAAGGCCGTTTTCATACTGAGATGCTTGGTGACATGCCTGCCAGCGGTTTCCCTTGTTTTGAAGCTGCAGACTTCAAAAGCAACTCACAAATGCAATGTTGGCTCCATGGATTATGAGGAAAGCTTCAAGACGTTTGATTAACTTCTAATATTTTATTGTATTACATTAATGGAGGCTTCCCCCCTGAAATCCCTTGTGCATCTGCTCTTGGGCCATTATCCTGAGACCTCTTATTGGCATTCACTTATATAGAAGAATAATATTTTATTTGGGGTTTGATAACTAAGTAATTAGGTGATTACTGCCTCTTTAACATGTATTGAGAAGAATATAAAATTTAATAGCTTAAGGTATATGTTTTATTTTCTGGATTTAGGCCTTTGCTGTTCTTTTGGTGTTTTTCCTATTTACTTATTTATTTATTTTTTATTTTTTAAATAACTACATGATTAGAAGAATCATTTCATTACAGCTTTAACATATTCAGTAACACACTCCAGAGCAAGGATACATCTCTTTCAAAAGAGGCTGTAAATTTATAGGTTCACGGTAGAATTAATGCAGTTATACAATATCGAAGTCACTATAAACCCTGTAATATATAAAATTGACTGAGTTTTTCCCTTTAAAGAGGATCTCCACTTCATTTTAAAATATGCTGTTTCCTACATTTTTTTAATTTAATTTTTTATTTTTTTAGAAGAAGCATATCATTAAAGCTTTAGTATGCTCAATAACAGTTTCCAGAGCAAAGATACAGCTCTTTCAAAAATTTTAGATTCGCTGTTGAATTAATACAGTTATACAATATTGAACTCAGTATAAACCCTGTAAGACATAAAATTGAATGA
>NW_008355275.1:4052869-4058958 GCF_000622305.1 Nannospalax galili
ACTAATTAACATGACGTAAATTTCATTTCCTCCTCAAATATAATACATTTTTAAAAAGTTGTTGATTTTTTTTGTGTCTGTGTGTATCACACAGAACATCCCAAACCATCTTATTCAACTATACACCCACTTACCAGATAGCACCCTCCCATAGACTCCCTCCCCCAACTAGACCCCTTATACTCTGATATCCCTGCTACTGTCTGCTGTGTTTTAGGCACCCCCAGCCATTCCCAACTACTTGTCCATCTGTTGAATCTAGTCTGCCTATCTAGAGGTCTTTTGTTACAGGAAGGTCAGCTGTTCCTCATCTAGCAGCAATCAGTTGTCAATATTCCTTTAGATAAGATTGGGGTCTGCTGTTCATTTTCCCAGTTCTATGCTGAGTTACTATCTTGGAATCCCTTTGGCCACCTTGGCCAACAACTCAAAAGAAGTTACCTCCTATCTGGCATTGTTGCTTGTTATGTAGCCTATAGCCATGCATATGGACTCAAAAATTTGTATTGGCTCCTTTAATCTTTGGTTATATTTTCCTTTTGGGTGTTTAAGGCTATACAGTTGGTCCAGATGAACCAATTTATTTTTACTCTTAAGGTCATTTGAGGATCTGCCCCTCAGGGGGCACATGGGCTTGGGAGGAGCCTCTGGCTTGTTTCTTTTACCAGTTCCACCTATATGAAGATAAGTCAAAGGTTCTGCTCGACCATGGTTGGTTTCGCTTGGAAGCATGGAGGAAATGAGTCCTCTGTGTTGACCCTCCTCTTTGTAGACTGGACAATGGTTCAAGTCCATCTGGTGGGGTCTCCTCGGCCTCCTTGATCAAGAGGACAGGTGACCCACCACAATTACAGGACATTTTGAGAGATGCTCATAGTCCCCTGGAACTAGGTGACCTAGGAGGGCAAGGAGCAAAAAATGTCCTTTATGTCCCTCTGACCAAATTATTATAGGCCTCAAAGTATGTCTGTTAAACATACAAGATGGCTAGTTCCACCACTTTGGTACTTTTAATTACTGTGTGTGATGTAGATATAGCATGGGCAAAGATAAGTTGTTCTCATGTAAACCTTACCTAGACATAAATTTCTTAATCTGCTATGTATAATTTGTCAGTAGGTTGTAGGAGTAATATGGTTCTCTCTGGTTTCAGGATTTACATTAAGGTTTTTAAGCCAATTTGAAATGACTTTTGTGCAGGGTGAAAGATAGGGGTTTAGTTTCATTCTTTTACAAGTGGAGATCCAGTTTTGCCAGCACCATTTGCTAAACATGCTGTCTTTCCTCCAGTTAATGTTCTTGGCCCCTTTGTCAAATATCAGGTGGCTAAAATTGCAATTACTGTTGAACATGCTGTCTATCCTCCAGTTAATGTTCTTGGCCCCTTTGTCAAGTATCAGGTGGCTGAAATTGAATTTGTTCATGTTTATGTCTCCAATTTTGTTCCATTGGTCTTTGGGTCTATTTTTTCACCAGTACCATGTTGTTTTTATGACTATAGCTCTGTAACATTTTCCTCTACCTCCCTGTTTCCTTTCCATCATCTTGGTTCCTGTAGTTATGTCTGGTTGCATATTAATTTATCAGAGTCTGGTTGTAGGATAGACATATGAGGGAGAACATATGTCGTTTTTTTTTTTTTTTTTCTGAATCTGTGTTACTTCACTTAGTATAACAGATTCTAGTTCCTTCTGCCCAGCATTTCTCTTAGTGGTCAGGGTTGTTTTGCGTATCTGAGGTCTTTTGTGCTTCCATATGAATGTTAGGATAGTTTTTTTCCATCTGTGAAAAATGTCATGGGAATTTTGATTGGGATTTCATTGAATCTATATATGACTTTTGGTAGGATGGTCATTTTCACAATATTAATTCTTCCAATCCATGACCATGGAGGGCCTTCCAGTTTCTGATGTCTTCCTCAATTTCTTTTTTAAAGATTTAAAATTTTCATGGTAGAGCTCTTTAATGTCTTTGGTCAGGATTACACCAAAATATTTTATATTTTTTTGCAGCTATTGTGAACGGGAGTGTTTCCATCTGCTCTTTCTCTGATTCTTAATTGAGGGACACCTAGGTTGCTTCCGTTTCTTAGCTCTTGTGGAAAGACCAGCAACAAGCATGAATGCACAAGTGTCTCTGCAATAGGACGAGTTCTTTGGGTATATGCCAAGGAGTGATATAACTGGGTCAAATGGTAGGTTCATTTGTAGTTATTTAAGAGTTCTCCACACTGCTTTCCATAGGGGTTGAACTAGTTTGCAGCCCCACCAGCAGTGGATGAGTATTCCCCTTTCCCTACATCCTCTCAAACATTTGGAATCACTTATTTTCTTGACCTTAGCCAGTCTGACTGGGGTAAGGTAAAATCTTAAAGTGGTTTTAATTTGTGGGGACCTAAAGGCCCCACTTTGCATAGGTCTGAAAGGAACTTACTGGGGGCATGCCCTGGCTTGCTTTGAAAGTCTGAAGAATACTTCCACACTGCTGAGGAATGTATAACCATCCTTAAGATACACCTCTGGGGGGAGGGGGGAGTTCCAGGTGCCTTTATAAGCTCTGTAATAACTGTAATAAATGAGTCCCTGCTTGACTAGGTTCCCCGTTGTGTCTGAATGTCCCAGGGTAATGGGGGTAGCGTGGGCTGGCGAACGGCGCACTTACTCATCCCCAGTCATCACCTCCCCAGGGGTCACTGGTTTGAACCCCTGGCAGCCACTATACTGAACGTGTTAATAATTTCTAGGAGTTTTCGGGTGGAATATTAATTTTCTCACGTTCTGTGGGGTTTTTTGTTCGCTTCCTTGGTTGTCTCCTTTGATGTCCCAAAGCTTTTTAGTTTAATGAGGTCCCATTTGTTAATTCTTGCCCTTGTTTGTGTCCCTTAGATATAATATCATGTCATCTGCAAAAAGGGGATAATGTGATTTATTTTTTCCAATTATTATTCCTTCAATTTCCATCTCTTGTCTTATTGCTCTTGCAAGAGTTTCAATCACTATGTTAAAGAGAAGTGGAGTTAGTGGACAGCCTTGCCTCGTTCCTGATTTTAATGGAAATGCATCCAGCTTTTCTCCACTGGTTCCTGATTTCAATGGCAATCCTTCCAGTTTTTCCTCCATTTAGAATTATGTTGGCTGTAGGTTTTTTATATATGGCTTTAATTATGGTGAGGTATGTTCCCTCCAGTCCCATTCCCTCTAGGACTTTGAACATAAATGCTATGGTTTACATTGAGGTCTTTGAGCCATTTGGAATTGAGTTTTCTATAGGATGAACAGTAGGGGTTTAATTTCATTCTTCAAGTGGAGATCCAGTTTTGCCAGCACGATTTGCTGAACATACCGTCTTTTCTCCAGTTGATGTTCTTGAACCCTTTTGTTAAATATCAAGTGGCATTTACTCATACTTGCATCTTCAATTTTGTTCCATTGGTCTATGGGTCTATTTTTGTGACAGTACCATATAAAGCCAACTTGAACATGGTGGATGATCTTTTTGGTGTGTGTCTGTATACAGTTTGCAAGTATCTTGTTGAGAATTTTTGCATCTATGTTCATTAAGGATATGGGTCTATAGTTTTCTTTTTTGGTTGTATCTCCACTTGGCTTTGGTGTTAGAGGGATGCTGGCTTCATAGAAGGAATTTGGAAGTTCTCTAATGCAGCTTGAAATCTGGTATAGTAATCCCCTGGGCATTGTTTAGTGCTCAGGGTTGTTTTGGCTATCGGAGGGCTTTTGTGCTTCCATATGAATCTTAGGATAGATTTTTTTCTAATTCTATGAAAAATGTCGTGGGGATTTTGACTGACATTGCATTGAATTTATATATGAGTTTTGTTAGGATAGTCATTTTCACAGTATTAATTCTTCCAATCCATGAGCATGGGAGGCTAAGTAGTATTTTATGCAGATCTTCTTTAAAAGACTGATAGATTTCTGCTGTAAATCCATCTGGTCTTGGGCTTTTCTTAGTCAGGAGGTTTTGAAAAGATAAAAATTTCATTGTAGAGCTCTTTAATGACTTTGGTCAGGTTTATTCCAGAATATTTTTTATTTGCAGCTATTGTGCATGGGTGTGTTTCTATGTGCTCTTTTTCTGATTGCTTGTTATTGGTATATAGAAAGGCTATAGACTTTTTGTAGGATAATTCTGTAACCTGCCACATACTAAATGTGTTAATAATTTCGAGGAATTTTCAGGTGGAATTTTTGGAATCCCTTAGATATAATATCATGTCATCTGCAAAAAGGGATAATTTGATCTCTTCTTTTCCAATTATTACTCCTTTAATTTCCTTCTCTTGTCTTTTGTTGATTCTTTATATTGTTTTCTTTGTTTCAATTTCATTAATTTCTTCTCTGATTTTTGTTATTTCTTCTTGTTGGCTGAGTTTGGTTTGCTGTTGCTTTTCAAGTGTGTTGAGTTACAATGTTAAGCCATTTATTTGTGTTCTCTTTGATTTTTTGATATAGGCACTTAGAGCTATAAACTTCCTTCTTAGGACTGCTTTCAGATTGTCCCAGAGGTTTTGTCTTGTTGTATTGTCCTTTTCATTTAATTACAGGAATACTTTTATTTTCTTCATAATTTCTGTTTTGACTCATTCATCGTTCAGGGTGTGTTGGTTAATCTCCATGTGTTCATGTAGTGATTAAGGCTTCGTTGGGTGTTGATTGTAAGTTTTAATGCATTGTGGTCTGATAGAATGCATGGAATTATTTCAATCCTTTTGTATCTGTTGAGGTTTGTTTTGTGCCCTAGTATATGTTCAATTTTGGAGAAGGTTCCATGGGGTGCTGAGTAGAAAGTATGTCCTTTGATGCTTGGGTCGAATACTCGGTAGATGTCTGTTAAGTACATTTGATATATGGTATTGCTCAATTCAGATGTCTCTCTGTTAACTCTCTGCCCTGTTGATCTATCTAATGGAGACGGTGGGGTATTGAAGTTGTGTACTACTAATGAATTGGGGTTAATCTGCATCTTAAAGTCCTGTAGTATTGCTTTTATGAAGTTGGGTGCACCAGAGTTTGGTGAATATATGTTCATGATTGTAATATCTTCTTGATTCATTGTTCCTTTCATCAAAATCAAGTGGCCCTCTTTGTGTCTTCTGATTAGTTTTAGTTTTAAGTCTATTTCCTCAGATACTAGAATTGCTACACCTGCATTTTTCTTAGTGTCATTTGCTTGATATATATTTTTCCATCCTTTCACTTTGAGATAGTGTCTGTCCTTGAAAGTGAGATGAGTTACTTGCAGACAACAAAAAGATGGTTTGTTTTTCTTAATCCATTCACCTAGTTTGTGCCTTTTGACCAGGGAGTTCAGTCTGTTATTATTTAAAGTTGTGAATGAAAGATGGGTATTGAATCCTGTCATTTTTATTTCTGTTTACATTCTTGATATAGCTTTACTTTTCCACAGTTATACCTTCATTGATTTTTTTTCCACAATCTCTTGGGTATAGCCATTCCTTTCTTCAGCTCTTTGTATTGCTTCTAGAACTCTCTGAGGGGCTGGTTTTGTGGACATGAATTCCTTCAGCCTATTTATGTCATGGAAGATTTTTCTTTCCTCTTTGACTATAATGGACATTTTGGCTAGGTATAGTAATCTGGTTGGCCTCTGTGGTCATTTAAAACTGGGAATACTTTGGTCCAGGCTCTTCTGGCTTTCATATTTGCACTGAAAAGTCAGCTATAATCCTAATGGGTTTCCCTTTACATGTGACCTGTTGTTTCTCTTTTGCAGCTTTCAGAATTGTCTCTTTGTTTTGTACGTGTAGTATTTTTACTATGATGTACCGTGGATCGTTTCTTTTCTGGTCCTGTCTGTTTGGTGTTCTATATCCTTCTTGTATTTGTATGGACATGTCTTTCTTTATTTTTGAGAAATTTTCTTCCATGATTCTGTTGAAGATCTGTTCCATGCCATTATCTTGGGATTCTTCTCCTTCCTGTATGCCTATGATTCATAGTTTTGGTCTTTTTATGGTGTCACACAATTCCTCCATATTCCATTCTTGTGATTTCTTAAATTTTTCATAATCTTTGCTTGAGTGGTCTAGTTCATCCACTTTATCTTCC
>NW_008355275.1:4059043-4064643 GCF_000622305.1 Nannospalax galili
TCTAATTGGCTTCCTGAGTGTTTCGCTTCCTTCTTCATTTCAGCCTGATTATTTTTCAATATTTCTAATTATTTTCTGAAATCATTCAAAAGTTTATCCATATCTTCCTTCAGTTTTTTTATTTCTTTTTTTTTGTGTGTTCTTTAAATTCACTGAATTCTTTTCTCATGTTTATAATTGTTCTTTTGAGTTCCATGTCCTGCATTATCTCTAGGGGTTTCTCATTGTACTCCTCTAGAGTACTATGGGTATTTGGTGGGGATATGTTATTTTGGTTTTACATGTTATTATTTCTTCTCTGTGATTTTTGACATGTGAATTTCTTTTGTAGTTTGATTCTTGTGTGAGACTCAGGCCTTCAAGTTTAGGTCTGTTTCTTTTTGTGAACTTTATGTGTCTTTGTGGTTTACTTTTTGGGCATGAAATGCTGGTTCTCAGCTTCTGGTTCTCTCTTTTGATTTTATATTGGAATGGTTGGATTTCTATTGTCTTCAGGAGTTCCCACAGAGGCCCAATTCAGGTGCGGGTCAGATGTTTTCAGGCTTTCTCCTAAGGTCTGGATTCCTCCAGGAATGATTTTGGCCTCAGAATTTTGGGGATCGGAGTGGCCTAGGAGCCTGGTCCAGGAATGATGCTGGTCTAGGACAGCTGGTGGCAGTGCCACTGAGAGATGCAAAGAGAGATGGGGCGGAAAGGGGCCCCAAGGCCTCCTGGGGGCTGCACTGAGGGGCTGGGTTGGTCTGGATGCAAAGGATCAGGAAGAGAAAAGGTCAGCTCCAGTGTCCCAGAAAAAGGCTTGTGGATAGAGCAGGCCCAGGGAAGCAGAGGGGGGTGAGGGTGGGGCCAGGCCCAGAAGCAGAGCTCCTGGGGCCCAGAGAAGGCACCACTTAGGTCTGGATGAAAAGGCTCACGGAGCAGTATTGGTTCCCCAGGTGTCTGGGGCCCCAGGACAAGGAATGGGGCAGGGCCAAAACTTGGAGGAGAAAAGGTGGTAGAGATGGGAGGGTGAATGAGGCTGGGGGAGTCAAGGCACAGAGGGCGCAATGGACTTATCCCAGAGAGAGGCCTCTGGGTCACATTTGTAGTTTTTTAAAAGATCTCCACACTGCTTTCCATAGGGGTTGAACAAGTTTGCAGCCCCACGGGAAGTGGATGAGTGTTCCCTTTTCCCCACATCCTCTCCAACATTTGGTATCATTTGTTCTCTTGATCTTAGCCAGTCTGACTACAGTGAGATGAAATCTTAAAGAGGTTTTAATTTGCATTTCCCTAATTATTAGTGATGTTGAACATCTTTTACGATGCTTCATATCCATCTTTACATCTTTTTTTGAGAAATCTCTGTTCAGCTCCCTGGCCTATCTTTTAATTGGGTTACTTCTTGTCTTCTCTGTTTTTTGAGTTCATTATATATTGTGGATATTACACCTGTCAGATGTGTTGCTGGTGAAGAACTTCTTCCATTCTGTGGGTTTTCTGTTCACTTCCCTGGTTACCTCCTTTGATGTGCAGAAGCTTTTTTGTTTAATGAGGTCTTAATGAAGTCCCATTTGTTAATTCCTGTCCTTGCTTCCTGAGAAATTCATTCCAGTTTAGAAAATCCTTTACTACACCTATATCTTGTAGGGTTTTCCCAGTGTTTTCTTCTAATAGTTTCAGAGTTTCAAGCTTTACATTGAGGATTTGATCCATTTCGAATTGACTTTGGTGCAGGGTGAAAGATAGGGGTTTAGCTTCATTCATCTACAGGTGGAGATCCAGTTTTGCCCACAGCATTTGCTGAACATGCTTTCCTTCCTCCAGTAAATATTCTTGGCCCCTTTGTCAAATATCAAGTGGCTGAAATTGCATGTACTCATATTTGGGTCTTCAATTTTGTTCCATTGCTCTATGGGTCTATTTTTGCGCCAATATTATGTTGTTTTTATAACTATAGTTCTGTAATAGAGCTTAAAACCAGGTATAGTAATCCCCCTGTAATTGCTCTTAGTGCTCAGGTTTGCTTTGGCTATCCGAGGTCTTTTGTGCTTTCATTTGAATCTTTGACTGCTTTTTTCCAATTTTGTGAAAATTGTCCAGGGGATTTTGATTGGCATTGCATTGAATCTATAAATGACTTTGGATAAGACGGTCATTTTCACAATATTAATTCTTCCAATCCATGAGCATGCTAGGTCCTTCCACCTTCTGATGTCTTCCTCAATCTCTTTCTTTAAAGATTTAAAATTTTCATTGTAGAGCTCTTTAATGTCTTTCAGGTTACTCCAAGATGATGATGATGATGATTATTTGGAGCTATTGTGGAGTGTTTCCATGTGCTCTTTCTCTGATTGCTTGTTATTGGTATATAGAAAGGCTACATACTTTTGTAGGTTAATTTTTTAACCTGCCACTTTACTGAACATGTTAATAGTTTCTAGGAGTTTTTTGGTGGAATTTTTGGCATCCCTTAGATATAAAATCATATCTTCTGCAAAAACGGATAATTAGATCTCTTCTTTTCCAATTATTGCTCCTTTAATTTCTTTCTCTTGTCTTATTACTCTTCCAAGAGTTTCAAGCACTATGTTATAGAGAAGTGGAGATAGTGGAGAGCCTTGTCTGGTTCCTGATTTCAATGGGAATGATTGCAGTTTTTCTGCATTTAGAATGATGTTGGCTGTGGGTTTGTTATATATGGCTTTAATTATGTTGAGGTATGTTCCCTCCAGTTCCATTCCCTCTAGGACTTTGAACATAAATGCATGTTGAATTTTGTCAAAGGCCTTCTCTGCATCTATTGAGATGACCATGTGGTTCTTGTCTTTCAATCCATTTATATGATTTATGGCGTTTATTGGCTTATGTATATTGAACGGTCCCTGCATCACTGGGATAAAGCTGACTTGATCATGGTGGATGATCATTTTGATGTGTGTCTGTATGCGGTTTGCAAGTATCTTGAGAATTTTTGCATCTATATTCATTAAGGATATGGGTCTATAGTTTTCTTTTTTGGTTGTAACTTTACCTGGCTTTGGTATTAGAGGGATGCTGGCTTCATAGAAGGAATTTGGACGTTATCCCTCCATTTCTATCTTTTTGAAGAAATTAAGTAGTATTGGATGTAGATCTTCTTTAAATATCTGATATAATTCTGCTGTAAATCCATCTGGTCCTGGGCTTTTTGTAGTCGGAAGGTTTTGTATTACTGTTTCAATTTCTTTTTGTGTTATGGGTCTCTTTAAGCTGTTAATCTCTTCTTGGCTTAGTTTTGGTGTTTCCCATGCCTTTAGAGATCTGTCCATTTCTTTTAAGTTTTCAAATTTAGTTTCATACACATTTTTAAGGTATTCCCTTATAATATTCTGTATCTTTCTGGTGTCTGTTGTGATGTTTCAAATTTCATCTCTGATTTTGTTGATTTGGAGGTGCTCTTTCTTTTAGTTAACTGAGCTAGCAGTCTGTCAATCCTGTTTATCTTTTCACAGACCCATCTCTTGGATTAGTTGATTCTTTGTATTGTTTTCTTTCTTTCAATTTCATTAATTTCTGGCCTGATTTTTGTATTTCTTCTCATCTTCTGGGTTTGGGTTTTGCTTCCTGTTGCTTTTCAAGTCTCTAGGGCTTCAGTGTTAAGTCATTTATTTGTGTTCTTTCTGATTTTTTGATGTAGGCACTTAGAGCTATATACTTCCTTCTAAAGACAGCTTTCAGTGAGTCCCAGAAGTTTTGTTGTGTTTTATTGTCCTTTTCATTTAGTTCCATGAATACTTTTATTTCTTTCTTAATTTCTCTTTGGACCCATTCATCATTTAAGAGTGTGTTGTTTAATATCCATGTGTTCATGTGGTGATTAGGGCTTCTTCAGGTGTGATTGTAAGCTTTATTGCATTGTGGTCTGACATGGAATTATTTCAATCTTTTTGTATTTGTTGAGGTTTCTTTTGTGCCCCAGTGTATGGTCAATTTTGGAGAAGGTTCCATGGGGTCCTAAGGGAGACAGGCTTGAGCCTAGGGTGAAAGTCTTATTGACAGCTATACAGCATGCCCAAGGCAATTGCCTGACCTCTGGAGCCACATTTGCTCTCATTGGCAGATCATGAGACTGATGCCTACAGCTCACTACTCCCTAATCACCACCTTTGGAATCCAAAATTGCAACACTTAGATATTGCAACAGTCAGGGTCACGTGGTTTCCAGTAATCCAGGCTTTGTTATCTGAAATCCAGTATGCTAATGAGGCATCCTACCCACTATTCTATTATAGTATGTTAAGTCTGTAATGCTAAGACACTGAGACTGTTTTGCTAATAAGGTATCCTACTTGCTGTACTGTGATAGGATGCTAAACCTGTTATGCTAATAAGGTAGCCTACTTGCTGTGCTGTGATTGGACCACTACCCCTATATAAGCTTGTGCCTTCCTGCAATAAAGCAGACCTGTGTCAAGGAACCTGGTCTCCTGTGTCTGAATGCAGCTCTGCTGACACAGTCTCCTCACCAGCCCTGGGGTCTGGGACCAGGCAGAAGTGGCGACAACAGGTGGCAGCACAGGGCAAGCAGAAGAGCTGTCTCAGCACCAGGTGAGCAGAAGAGCGGCCTCAGCCCAGGGCAGGTAGAACAGCAGCCTCAACCCAGGGAAAATGGAGGAGCAGCCTTGACGCCCGTGAGAACAAAGGAGCAGCACCCATGAGAATGGAGGAGCGGCCGCAACTGGCTTTACCACAAGGTCCTGAGTAGAAAGCATGTCCTTTGGTGCTTGGGTGGCATACACAGTAGATGTCTGTAAAGTCCATTTGATATATGGTATTGTTTAATTCAGATGTCTCTCTGTTAACTCTCTGCCCTGTTGACCTATCTAATGGAGACAGTGGGGTATTGAAGTCCTCTACTGTTAATGTGTTGGGATTAATTTGGGTCTTAAAATCCTGTAGCATTGTTTTTATGAAGTTGGGTGCACCAGAGTTTGGGGAATATATGTTCATGATTGTAATATCTTCTTGATTTATTGTTCCTTTGATCAGAGTGAAGTGGCCCTCTTTATCTCTTCTGATTAGTTTTAGTTTAAAGTCTATTTTGTCAGAATTGCTACACCTGCTTTTATATTAGTACCATTTGCTTGGTATTTTTTTTTTCCATCCTTTCACTTTAAGATAGTGTCTGCCCTTGATAGTGAGATGAGTTTCTTGCAGACACCTAAAAGATGGGTTTTGTTTCTTAATCCATTCCCCAAGTCTGTGTCTTTTGACTGGGGAGTTCAGTCCATTAATATTTAAAGTATTAATGAAAGATGGGTATTTAATCCTTTCATTTTTATTTCTGATTACATTCTTGATATCGGCGTACTTTTCCATGGTTATAACTTCATTGAATTTCTTTCCGCAACCCCTTTGGTATAGTCATTCCTTTCTTCAGCTTTTTGTATTGCTTCCAGAACTCTCTGAATTCTGGTTTTGTGGACATGAATTCCTTCAGCCTATTTATGTCATGGAAGATTTTTCTTTCCCCTTCGAATATAATAGACATTTTGGCAGGGTATGGTAATCTGTGTTGGCCTCTGTGGTCATTTAAAACTGGGAATACTTTTATCCAGGCTCTTCTGGCTTTCATAGTTTGC
>NW_008355275.1:4064795-4105627 GCF_000622305.1 Nannospalax galili
TCTGTTTGGTGTTCTATATGCTTCTTGTATTTGTATGGGCATGTCTTTCTTTAATTTTGGGAAATTTTCTTCCAAAATTCTGTTCAAAATCTGGTCCATGCCATTGTCTTGGGATTCTTCTCCTTCCTATATGCCTATGATTCATAAGTTTGGTCTTTTTATGGTGTCACACAGTTCTTGCATATCCTATTATTGTGATTTCTTAAAATTTTCATAATCTTTCCTTGAGGGGTCTAGTTTGTACACTTTATCTTCAGTCTTGATACTCTGTTTTCCATTTTGTTCATCCTATTGGTGAGGCTTTCTCCTTTTGTTTCTAATTGGTTTACTGGGTGTTTCACTTCCTTCTTCATTTCAGCCTGAACATTCTTCAATATTTCTAACTCTTTTCTGAATTCATTCAGAAGTTTATCCCTATCTTTCTTCAGTTCTTTGATTTCTTTGTTTTTGTGTTCTTTAAATTCACTGAATTATTTTATCATGTTTATACTTGTTCCTTTGAGTTCCATGTGCTGCATTATCTCTAGGGGGTTCTCATTGTACTCCTCTAGAGGACTATTGGTATTTGGTGGGGTGATTCTTGTGTGAGACTCAAGCCTTCAAGTTTAGGTCTCCTTTTTTCTTAAGCTTTATGTGTCTTTGTGGTTTACTTTTTGAGCATGAATAGCTGGTTCCTCTAAGCTTCAGGTTCTCTCTTTTGATTTTATTTTGGAGTGGCCAGATTGCTTTTGTCTTCAGGATTTTCCACAGAGGCCCAAGTTAGATGAGGATCAGATGCTCTTAAGCTTTCTCCTAAGGTTGGATCCCTCCAGGAAAGATTTTGGCCTTAGGAATTTGGGGGTTTGACTGGCCTGGGAGCAGGGCCCAGGAAAGGTGCTGGTCTAGGGCAGCTGGTGGCCATACCACCCAGAGATGCAAAGGAAGATGGAGGCAGGAAGCAGCCCCATGGGCTCCTGGTGACTGCACTGAGGAGCTGGGTTCCTCTGGATGCAAAGGATCAGGAAGAAGAAAGGTAAGCCCAGGCCTCCAGGAAAGAGTCTGGCAGGTAATGTAGGTCCAGGGAAACAGAGAGAGGTGAGGGCGGGGCCAGGCCCAGAGTGCTCCCTGGAGAGAGAGGCCTGTGGGTTGGAACTGACCATTTATTTTAATTTCTACTATATCTTAAAGGGAGGTCATTTGTATTTTATGTATCGATCTCATATAGAAGAAAAAAAAAAAATCAGTGCTTATGTGGTGACAGACCGGGGCCTAAATCTAATTGAGCTGAATACATTTGTATTTGAATACATTTACATTCACCACAATGATTGGCACTAGTGATTTAACAGCATTGTTTCCTGCATGCAGTAAGTAGCTCCTTTGATCAATGTTTAGCTCATGGACCATCTCAGACCTGGAGGCAGTATGATATGGATGCGCAAACTTATGGCTAGACTTTATGTTTGTAGCTTAAAATATGAAGTCTCACTTAGTCAAATCCATAGACCCAGATGAATTGCTTATTACCCTATAAACCTGATTTACCTGATTTATACGTAAGTGGCACTCCCCAATTTGGTTGCTGTAAGAATGTGATGAATATTGAGACAGCTCAGCATTAAAGAGAAATGTTTACTGAATATTATGCTATCACAATAATTATCATTCTTAATGCAGGCAGCAAAGACCGTTTTTTCTTTTCCCCAAACGGAATGGAAACATTGCATTTTGTTTCCATATAAGCAATACAGTGTTGTATTGCTTATATGAACTTGAAATCCTCATCCCATATCTGTACCTCATATTTTTCAGTAGTGATTTAATCTAGCCTATAGTCTCCAATTCAGGTTAATAAATATTTTTAGAGTACTTCCCAGAGCCAGGACTCTCTCACTGCAGTTTTTTGAGCCTAGAGAGAGGTAAGAAAAGATGAAATGTTCCTTTTTGAGCTCTCAGTACTGCAGCAGTCTATTAGTAGAAAGCTTTATCCATCACTGGGATCCACTTCAGACCCATTATTTCCTCTGCTATTAACGTTACTGCACCATCATTACCCAGGGTTTACTCTCCACTCATCTGGTAAACAGATATTAAGAAGCTAATTAGATGACCGTCTCACTGATGTCCAAGACCAGCTTCATTAGCTCAATTAGGGTTGAATTATTAATTAGCTACAAAACTTATAGTTTCAGAAGAATTTTTTACTGAAACATCAAAATTTAATTACAGCACAGGCTAATAAAAGCACTTAGAAAAATGCTCTGTGGTTAAATAATAATAAAATACCTTGAAATGTAACTATTATGAAACCCTTAGCTTAAATATTTATTGTTTTTTGTTTTTTTTTAATTTAATAACTGCATGATTAAATCATCTCATTACAGCTTTAACATATTCAGCAACACACTCCAGAGCAAGGATACATCTCTTTCAAAAATGGCTGTAAATTTTTAGGTTCACAGTTGAATTAATACAGTTGTACAATATTGAACTCAGTATAAACCCTGTAAAATATAAAATTGAGTTTTTACTCTTTAAAGAAGATCCATTCATTTAAAAATATGTTGTTTCCTATATTTTTAATGCTACTAACACTTAGATGTTTGCACATGTGTCTTTAATCTCTATGTATCTGATGATTACTAGTCACAGTCGCTTGCACTCGGATCCTTTAATTTTTAACAATGTCATTGCAACAGAATTGCTAAAATTTAGATAAGTCAAGCCAATTGATGCAAAATAGTCTCCGAACCTGCCATAATAATTTTCTAAAATTCCTTTGGTATTGTGATATTACTTTTGACATTAAAGACGGAAACAGATAATATAGTAGAAAAAGGTTAAGTTCTTCATTCAGTCTTCTGAGAAACTATCGTACTTCAAAACCCTGTATGGGAAGCTTAGTTTATCTTGAAAAAAATCCTTGAGAAGGTTAAAAGAAAACCTGCTCTTCAGAAACCAGGTGCCCAGCCTCTTTCTTTGTAATAATGCAGTAAGGTGACAACATGTTTGATTGTTACAATGTGACATGTGAATGGTCAGTTTTGCTTAAGCTGGAAGTAGTAAAGTGTGTCGGTTATCAATACCACCAATGAGTTGTCTGTTGATTATAAAGAGAGCTAGAACAAAACCTAGAGCTGTAGATGAACCTACTGAATATTGAATGCCATGAAATGCTAGAAGGCAAAGAACAGGTTGGTTTCTGTCACACTCAGCCTTATCTGATGAGGTCCTGGGTCAGGAAATTGCACTGTGAATAGGAAATTAACATGTTCATAACACCTACATGCCTCTTATCAAGAACCTAGGAACATATTTGTAAACAATTTGTCCTCAACTAATAAACCTAAGTATTATAGAATAACCAAATTACACTAATTTGGGAACATAGCATCTTATCAGTCTCCCCTGGAAAGGAAGCTGCTGAACAGTCTCCTTTTCCTATAGAGATATACACTGTTATGGAACCCCGGATTACTGAGGAAAGACCACCAGACTCAATTCAGATTGGTATAAAAGATTTTACTCAAGCTAGCTTGGACTGCAGTCTCTGTATGGGATTAGAGTGCTGCAGTGCAGACAAAGAGGGAAAAGGGACCTCTTAAAGCTAAAAACCTCAAAAGGAATGTTGACAAGGTGGTGCCTGAATAACAGGGTTGAAGGTGTTCATAGTCTACATGTCAAGGTGCCCTAAAATAGCAAAACAAACAAGTTACAGAAGCCAAAATCAGCAGTTAGTCATATCATAATAATTTTGTTTTCCATATGTTTAGAGAGCAAGTGACTGTGGCAGCATTTTTGGGGGGGAGGAAAGGGGGAAGGGGTCAGGGTTTCTGAAAACAGTCCTTGAGCTAGAAATACACTATGGCTAAGCTTCTAAGATGGCTACTTTATCCAAAATGGAGTCAGTTTGGTCAGTACAACACTAAACATGAAGATTTGCCTCAGCAGCTTCATATTTTTTCTACACAACACAGTAGGACTGCTGGTGTAGTTTCTATTAATAGGACTCAATAGACAAGGAGATCTTAGGATAGCTGGATAGAGTGTCAATTTTGAGATATTCAAGAACAAATTATTGGATTATATTATTTTTAATTGTCATTATGCCATTCTTTTAAGTAAAAACAAAGCAAAACAAAACAAAAACAAAAACAAAAATCACAAAACCTAGCCACACTGTTCATAGGAAGAGGCTATATTGCTAGTGTCTAATTATTGTAAAAGGAAAGTTGGTTTTGAGTGTTTTGAAACCAGTTTTTCCTTGCTTCTTTCTTAGAATTACATGAATAACAAGTCTTGCTCATCTCTTCCTTTAAATATTGATTGATACTGAAGTAATTTTCAAATTATCTAAAGGAACTCTGAATCTGTCACTTCCTTATTTAATACCTAACAAAATCTCATTTTGTTATAGATTTAAAACAAATATTTTAATATAAGACCATGTAAAGCCAACCTCCTTCTCTGTTCATATTTATTATAATGGCAAATGTATGTTGCACTCCAGTGCAAGAGGAGAAAGGACTGTGTGCAGAGAAACTCTGCTCAAGAGTTGAGATTTGTGTATTTCTGGAAGGGAAGCTCTATTTCTCCTAACCCATTCCTCAGTGCAGTGATCACTTTGAAGCTAACCAAGGTATCAGACATTTAAGATAATGAGTTATACCTGTACAGATTATTGAACTGAGGATCATTTTTGAAGTATCAGTCCTGTAGAAACATAAACTGTAGAAACTTTAGAAACTATAGATTGCCCATAACTAATATAGTATGGCTGGCATCAAAACACGATTGGATGACCTAAACTGTTTGGTCTTCAATAAGCTACTTAAAATCACCTCTCACTGTATCTCAATTTACCCATCTTGGGGGGATAAGCATTTTTTATAATAAATAAAATTATTTTGATACAAAGCATGTTAAATGCATTAGGAAATTTAATATTGGGGTTGGAGAGATGGCTCAGCAATTAAGAGCACTGGCTGTTCTTTCAGAAGATCCGGGTTCAGTTCCTAGCACCCACATGGAGGCTAAACATCATCTGTAACTCAAGTTTTGGGGATCCAACACTCTCTTTTGACCTCCACAGGCATTGCATGACAGGGTGTACTTACATGCAGACAACACACTCATACACATAAAATAAATAAATAAATAAATAAATAAGTAAGTAAAATACTGTTTAATTTAAAATTTTAATATTGAGGGGTATGGAGATGGCTCAGTAGATAAAGGCATTTACACCAAGCCTGACAATCTGAGTTTGCTCTCCTGGACCCACATGGTAGGAGGAAAGAACCAATTCATACAAATTGTCCTCTGACCTTTACATGCATGCAGTTGTGTGAACTCCTAAAAATAAATAAATACAAATTTAATAAAAGTTAAATTCATATTGATATATGGGATGGAAATCATAGCTATTCAGTATTATTGAAAGATAAATAAAAGGAAGATTGTGCCTCCAGAAACTTAGACTAACAGACAGGATGCTTAGGAAACATTCACTAATATTTACACAGCTGAAAACCTCAGCAAAAGAGAGAGAAGTTTTGAGATTAATGAGCAGTAGTAGAGGATGTGCTTAGCATGCTTAAGGTCTGGGGTTTAATCCTCACTAAATCAGTCAATCAGTCAATCAATCAATCAATAAATCAAACAATCAACAAATAACAACTGAGGGAGAGTTGTTGAGAAGTCCACTCGGTGTACAATTCTACTGTAGGTTTCGGGCTTACTGCATGCTCTCTTTCCGGCATGCTTCATGGAAGGATATTTGCCTTTCTCTGAATTCTTTAGTTACATCAATCTTATGTCATTGGAATTTTTGCATACATTTACTTTATATATACATACCTTCTTATTTCACAGTCTGATATTTGGAGAAAGGGATTCTGCAAACAATAATAAGAAGAAAATTTTGTATCTCTGTTATATTTAAGCTGATAGTAAGCATATTAAAAAGTGAATAGTTTATAGATGTGAGAGAGCAAAGTGTCCTATGAGCATAATGCAGCTTGTAGAAACCATGACTGAACAGACTGATGATTTTATGTGAAACATCAGGAGTGTGATTAGAGCCTTCAGGACAAGGTGAAAGGGTAGCAGTGGTGAAGCCCGTAGTCACACAGGTGAAGTACCTAAGAAAAGATTAGAATCTCATTACTTTTATAATTTCCTATTTAATTTACAGCATCTATCAAAGTTGCTATCCTGCAATACCTGTGAGGGCACACTCAATATGTATGATGCCCTTAGGATTTCCTTCATAGCACTACAGCATTACATAAGTCTTTAGCAAATGAGTGCATCCTTGAATGATTAATGATCATTAGGCCAGGTGGAAATTTTAACAGTTAAATCCTAGTGTGGTTATACAGTCAGAGCCTGAGAAAAGCATTCCAAGCAAGTTATCACCAAATATCCTGTAAGTTAGTGTTAATCAAGCTGTGCTTCTTATTATAAACACCTGGGGAACCTTTAAATAGCTTCTGCCCAGATGCATCCCATGGTAATTAAATCAGAAGTTCAAGGGTGTGATTCAGGCATGATTATTTCAGTACCCATCAAGATTAAGAACCACTCTTGAACAGCAAAGTGAAAGATCACAGTCAAATAAAATTATCTAAAGAACCAAGGAAGTTGGATACACAGGTTTGATGGGATATGCCTTAATAAATGTGTGTGCCTATGTATGTGTGTAGTATACATGTAAGTAAATATGAAACATATTTGTAAAATAGAGTACATGAAATCATGTAGGAAGTAATGATGGGGTGCAGAAAGGGGAACAGTTCTAAATATGATCAAATTACATTGTATGAAATTAGGAAAATTTAATTAAAAAGGAGGAAAAAACAACAACAACAAACAAACAGAGAGAAGTAGGTTGTGAAGAACTGTGTAGTCTGATCTAATTTATGGCATGGGTCTTGTTGCAGAAAAGAAGCTAACAGCAAGCTAGAGAGATGGCTCAGTAGGTAAAATCACCAGATGTTTTCGCAGAGGACCCAGGTTCTATTCTGAGTACCTACGTGGTGGCTAACAACTATCCATAACTCCAGGTAAAATTCAGATGCCCTATTCTAACCTCCACGGGCATTGCACGACACAGGTGCACTTGCATGCATGCAGGCAATACACTCACACAAAAGATAAAAATTATAAATAAAATATTTTTTAAAAAAGAAAAGACAGCTAATCATTATCCCTTTATCCAAGTACTCAACAAAGGAGATTAGGCAGCACATCACATCTTGGTCTTTATTTTTTTATTATGAGAAAAACATATACTAGCAAGCTTCCATATTGATAAGATCCATACCTACATCTTCAACTAACTATACCGCTAACCTATTTTTTTTGTCTGTACAGAATGTGTAAGGCTCTTTTCTTATCATCTTTTGCAAAATGATGCAGTACAAATTATTTATACAGTATTTACATTGTAACTGAAACATATTGAAATTTTCTAGAAATGAGTTAATGTTCAGAAGATATGTATAAGTTTATGCTAATACCATGCCATTTTATATAAGGAACATAAACACCCTCATAGTTTGGCAACCAGAGTTAGGTATCCTGGAGCCAACCTTCCCTGAACTCAGTATTAGTCAGGATTCTCACAGAACTGACAGACTGAGCATATGTTACAAAGGGGCCTTTATAAGATTGTTTTACATGATACGGGCCGAGTAGCCCTACAATGACCTTCTGCATGTTGCAGAAGTTGAGAACGTGGCAGTTACTCAGTCTATGAGACTGGATACCTCAGCTGTCCAGATCCTGGGCAGAAAGGCTTTAGTATTCCTGGAGAGCAGCTGAGTTCTAATGGCTGTGAAGGATGACAACAACAGTAACAACAGGACAGAGTCATGAGCAAGAAGCCAGGAGAGCAAACAGCAGGACTGCTCTCCCTGGGACCACTGCTGACAGGTGGTGCCCACTCTGGGAGATGGTCTTCTTCTCTCAGTTAACCCTGGAAATACCCCTGCATTCCTTCTTAGAAGCATGGCTCTTAGTTAATTCCAAATCAGATCAAGACTCCCTGTTTGTTCCAGGATCACATGAGTATTTAGTATTTTTGAAAAGGGAAAGTGAGTCTAATATATATCCTTTACAACCAACTAAACACCATTTCTGTAAAACCCCTCTGGAAGTTGCTTGTATTACTGTAGAATTAAAAATAGAATATATTCATCATTTAAAAATATTTTTTATGTGAATGAGTGTTATGCCTGCATGTATGTAAGTATACTCATGTCGTGGACAGAATAGGGCTTCGAATCTCCTGGAAGTGGAGTTGAAGACAGTTGTTAGCCAACATACGGGTGCTGGGATTTGAACTCATGTCTTCTGTAAGAACAACCAGTTCTCTTATCCACTGAGCCATCTCTCCAGACCCAGAATACATTCATCTTAATTACTATGAATGTATTGTTGATAACTGCGCTTACAATGTACACATATCACCAAAAAAAAAAAAAAGTGTTTTAGGAATTTATTTCTCTTTACTCAAAGTACCTTTTCCACAATTTTTCTAGCAAGACCAAATTTTGAGTCTTCTCATATTGTGGTTCTCTGAATTGGAGAAGTTTGATCCTAAAGTATAAATCTACTTCTCACCTTCATGTGAGTCTTCCAAGACAGCTTTATACAGAGTTCCCTTCCAGAAATTTAGTTCTTCTCTCATTAATGAGCAAGGTTATTTTTTTCCCCTTTCACAGGGATTAAATAAACCAGCAGTTTATAATTTGGACATGTCTATTTACCTCAAATAGGACAGAATCATCATTCTTCAAGACATCCAAGTTTTCTCCAGGTACCACTTGAAATGTCAGTTTTCAAGAGAACAGTCTAAAGCAACCATATATACAATTATGCGTCAAGCATTAAATAGTTTATGCCACTTATGTTAACCTTTTCCAGAGAGGGTTTTCTCACCATCTGTTTTAGGCTGCTCAGGCTGATATAACAAACCATCGTCAGTCAGGCAGCTTATTACAGCAGAAATTTATCCCTCAGCACTGCGGATCCAGGAGTCAAAGAACATCAGGATACAAGTGAAGTTGATGCCTGATGAGGTCTGCTTCATCCTGTCTGTCTCCTTACAGGATAAATGGGACCATTTAGCTCTCTGGCCCCTCTTTTACAATGATATATTCCCTAAAATACTGATCTAATCATCCACACACTCTCCTATTTGCTCTTCTATTGTTCTTATTGCATCGTTTATGACTCAAAAACTTAATAGGGATATACCATTTTCGCCCAGACCTTCATGAGCTGCCTGAACTCTCTTTGCTAGTCAGGCCCCCTCACTTCTGGGTGGCGAAATACTCACTGCTCCCTCAACTGAATAATCAAGACTCAATTTAACTTAACTTCCACTGATCAGAGGCAGACCCCTGGGAGGATTATTGATGCCCTTTGAGGAAGTTTAAATAAATGGCTAGTCAATTATCCAGGCTTCAGAAATGAAATGATTAGATTCAGCCTGGGAGAAAAGTAATGTTAAATCCAAAGAGAGAGTCCATCTTCCTCTCTATTTCCTTCTGTGAGTGAGTCTTCATAAACTGATTAATCATAAATTATTAATGTCAGTGAGAGTGAAATATATTCCATCTCCTATATTGGAATAAGTCTCCCAGGTCTCCTGGCTGTGGGTGTGATAAGCCAGTAGCACTTATATTTGCATAATTGTGCAGATACCTTTCTCCCAGGCTCCTTACTGTGGTGTCCTGAAACTGACTTATGATGTATTTCCAGTTGGGTTAATCTTGATGGTCCAATCAGCATCTATGGTTGGAAAGCACATAAATAAATCATTTTTAAGAAGTAATTTTTCATTTGATTAATGAATGTGTCTAATGACAGTTTGCAGAGAAATAATCTATTTTTTGTACAGCTAAGAAATAGACAAAGTCTGGCTGAAAGATGTAGAGAAGATGAGACATGGCATTCCTGGAAAATGTGAAATTTCCTGAATATCCTGGGTCATTCATTGTGGATGACTCTAATTCCAAGAAACAACCTTAATGAATGAGTTGAGTACAGAATAATTTGATAAAATTTTCTATTTAGTATAAGCAGTAGCTAGCTAATCAGTAAGTCAATAAATAATAAATAAATAAATAAATAAATAAATAAATAAAACAAATGCCAAGCTTTTACACGGTCAAAACAACTTAAAACTTTAGAGAAAAACAGAATTCGTCTTGACTTGGTGGCATTTACAGGTCAGTGTGACATGAAGTAGCCCGAACCTTCAAGGGTGGCTTGTAATGAACTGTGGGCTTCCATGAACTTAATGGACTCTCTAAAGGTCCATGGATATTATTAATATTCTAAGGATTTAAAGAAAATATAATGGAAGTAACCTGAGTGATTTAGCATCTTACTTCATTTTAGAATACCAAATTCATAATATACATCTGAAGTGATTTTTTTGATCCTATCATTTTATAAATAAGAAAATTGAATTTCAAAAGGTTGATTGCATAGGATTATTTAATTGGTTATTACTAGAACCTACCAATTGCTAAGCAATAATAATAATTTTGGTCCTTCCCTGGATATCAGAATTTTTTTGACAAACATTAATGCCAGCACTTCATTAATATCAAATAAAAGATGAGTGGTCTGGATAGCTGATTCTAAACCATTTCCTTCCTTGTAGTGCTCAGCTAGACTACCTTTCTGGTTGAGGAAGATATAGGACAGAACTCGAAGACTCCAAGACAGGAAAGAGCTGTGTTATGGTGTGTTTTCATGAGTTATTGCTTGGAGAGTAACTACATCCTTTCCCTAGATCCCCACTCCTTTCAATGCCATCAAAAAACTATTGCTGCTCAATGTCATTAGACATTGGCATTACTTAACGTCAATGATTCATAAACCATGGTAAACAATGGAAATCCTTTGACAACCATGTACCAGATAAAGACCTATTCTATATGGTCTAATTTTTGGTATTATCATATGAAAGAACTTAAATGGCAAGAGAATTCTGGTGTCCATTGTTAGTTAGTAAAATTAATTCCACCCACTTCTCTTTAAAGAAACACTTCCAAATTATTTGTACTTACAGAAACACTTTCTCCCTACTCTACTTTCTGAATCTATCCTAATCATGTTCTGAAAGCAGCAACTCCCTAAAAGTCCCTTTTGCAAGTTTATAAGTGGTCCATGCATTGGTGATTCCTGGGACCAATGCTTTGCCTTCATTGTACTTGTCCTCAAGAAGCTCTAATATATCTGACTCTAACATATCTAACACTCTGTTCCTAAAATACATCAATGTCTTGATTTTTGACACATCACACTTTTTTTCATGCTTCACTGAGCCATTTGTTTCCTTCCATTGCTGAATTCTTCCTCTTCCTTCTTCTCTTAGGTTACCCAGGATCTGCTGTACTCTGAGATAGCTTATTAAATATTAGTGGCATTAGCAGATAATAGGTCTGAATTAATCCCTCATAATCAATGGCTTGTAAAATCAAGGATTGAAATATAAGGTTTAAGGCATCAGACTCAAGCCTTATCTCTAGCCCTGGGAGATTTGACATCCTGAATCTCACAGAAGGTCATTTACTGGCAAATCTCTAAACCTGGTTCCAGAAGTCCTATGCCTTACAAGATTGCTGTGTAGGTAGAGGCTTTCTGATAAAGAACAAAGACATGTCACTCTCCCTTTCGGTAGGAGTCAAACCAGAAAGCTCTGACAACCAGTTGGATAGGGTAGCAGCCCTCCCTAGAAACTGCTTTCTCTAGAGACCTTAGAAATATTATAAAGCCAACCTAAAACACAGAGACAGTGAACTCTTTGGTCTTTGTCCATTCTTACCCTTTGAGAGTGTGCTTTGCCTGTAATAAACTCTGCCTCTCTTCCATGCTACATTTATTGTGACTCATCTGAACTCCTTCAATGAAGATCATAGGACTAGCAACCAGAATGATGTCTAGAGTCAGATACATTGATAATACCAGCTTGCAAAGAATGATTAAGTCTTCATAAATTTTGCAACTTTGTGGCTATTATGTTGAAGACTTGGAATCCGAAATGACAGAATTTACACCTTAGAAATAAAACACTATAAACTCAGCCCCCTCTGACACTCTTGTGGAATCGGTTGTTAAACATTTAACAATGTAACACTACACTCTCCTTCTGACCTCTAAATGGTAGAGTAACACAGAGCTTAAATTTTGGATCTTTTTATTTCTGTACTCTTCAGTGATGATTGCAGTCAGAGAGTTTTAAATTTTAACTACTTCCCTTGACCTTAAATTTATACCTCTAACATTACCCACTCTTCCCAAATCCAAACCTTTTTATCCAACTTCAGCTTAATATTTTATTTTGACATCTAATTCAGACATGTGAACCATGTATACTCCAAACTCAATTGTTGATATGACTCCCACAAAGTCTTATTCTTTGTCTTATTTTCTCATTTTATTTACTGTCACTAAAGTCACCTGAATAATCTGAGGTTATGCTTCTCTTCCCCTCAAATCTCATACCCACACACAGTTAATTTCTTCCTTCAAAATAAATCTGAGGAATGGCTTTATACTGCTAATGAAACTATATAATTCTAGTCTGTCTTACATAAAAAAAGCAGTATTACCCAATGCAAGTCCATCCACTGACATCTAGTCAGCTTATCTAGACTCCCTTGCTTTAAGAGGATCAGTCCTTCTTCACCTAGCAGTAATCAGTGGGCCTTAACACAGATGACAGAGTATATGGGTTCCATTGGGGCTGGGGCAGGTGGGACTCTGGGAAGGTACTGGTGGGGATGGGGTATGAAGATGATTAAGATTGTTTGAGATATTCTATATGAAATATACAAAAATTCAATAAAAATATTTTTTCAAAAAGCAGTATTATAAGTGGGATGTATTATATGACATTAACTTTTAACAAAGTGCCCTATCATGTTTACTATCACCAGGAGTGCTCTCAAAGTATTATGAGTTGGATTTGCTAGATGACATTAACTTTTGACAACATGCCACACTGTGCATACCATCATTAGGAGGACTGTGTCTCTGCCTTCCTTTCAGGAATAATACATACTAAGCACTTCTCTGCATCAGAGACTTTTCGCTGACTGTTTCTTCTTCCTTGAATCCATGGTTCACTAGATCACTCATTTCAGTTGGAGGGTGATCAGATTTGAACTAATTAAAACCTTTCCTGTCCACTTTATCTGAACTGGTGAAGAAGGAAACTGAAATTATTGAGGAAGAAGACTAAAACTAACAGAGGAAAAACCCAGAACAGCCAGCTTGAGAAAACACCCTCTGCTTATCAGCACTTTCTGGCTTCAGAAAACAAATCTCAGTTTCCCTAGGAAAACAGTTCCTGTTTGCTTGAGAAAACAGGTGTATAATCATTATTTGGGTTCTGTAAACACACTTCCTCCTTGAAATTCCAAATTATTGCATTTAATAAAATGTAAGTTGGAGACCCCTGTGCATGGCCCCAGTCATATAGGTTGTAAGGCCCTGAGACCCTGATGCCCACCAGTGGCCAGGGTGACTGAAAGGATGCTAAACTATCTATATATACTGGAAAAGAACTGTTGCCTATTGCTCAGGCTTTGGCGGTAACTCCCCTAGTCCTGCTGCTGGATGTAAAAACTGTGACTTCCCCCTCTGTCCCTAGGTGCCTGATTTGAAAGTTGTGGTTCCCTTATAGTCTTTCCCATTACATTTGGTTCCCTGGGAAACTCTACTGGGCAAGATAGGATCGTGCCTGTAGTGGTTTCAGATCAGACTAGCCCTTTGAAGCCACTGCAAACTTTTATACTCAGCTAAAACCAGGAGTGACTCAGAGACATGCAGGAGGCACCATCTGGCCTCTTGTCCAGGACTAGAGACTCTAAAAACCCTGATCCAAGTCTTCAGACTGTGCTCTACCCAGCAGACCTGAGGGGGAGCTGGACGAATCACTCAGGCTTTCAACAAGGGGTAAGCTTCCATGGTGCACCTTGGTAGATAGGCTCAAAGATTTGTAGAAGAGGAGACTGATCACCTCCTGGCAATTTTCATTATTGTTTCATATAGAAAATCTTCATGGGAGAGGTTTTTGTCTAGAGTCTAGTGTGAAAGTATACTGTGTTTGTATATTTTTGGCTTGACAGCTGCCAAGCTACAAAGTTCACCTGGGCCCCAAAACTTCAGTTCTGTGATTACAATATAAAGCTGTAAGGTGGTGTCTGGCTCTGGGGGATCCAGTCCCTCCCTGACACTCAGGACATTATAGGAAGTCACCATATGCCAAGTGGAATCTATTTCCCTACAAGGGACAAGGTTAGGTGGGGCAAAGGAAATTTTGCTCAAGGTAGTGCCTGCTCAGATGGTCCTTGTTTTTGTTCTTCAACACTCGCATAGCACAAGAGATATCATGGAAGGATCTCATTAAAAACCCACTGTCCTAGACTGTATGAGCAAAATGTCAGGAAGGGATATTCATGAGGTTATGGCACTAAGATGATGCCAGGAAAATTGAGGATCCTCTATGAAACAGAATGACCAATTTCTGATATTGGATGACCCCCAGAAAGAACTTTAGCTATAAAGATTAAGATAGTGTACCAGATGATAATGGAAACCCAGGCTGTACAGACAGTTTCCCATATATAGATTTGTGGCTACACATCTTGCTGTCTCAGCCCCATTGGATCAACAAATTGATCAACAGATTGATCAAAAAATTCATGATTTACAAAAGGAAGATAATAAGATATCAGAATTTTCTATACTATGAGCAAAATGTCTCCAAAGGATTATTTCATTCCTGGGTCCAATACTAATTGGTATACTTCTTATTGGGGCACCACTGATTTTATGCTTTTTAATGATGTTAATCAACAATGCTGTAACCTCTATGACCACTTCCTCCTTAGTTTTAATAGATAGAAAATGGGAAGATGTAGGAGACCAAGATGGCAGGACTTAGGACAAGATGGGCCTAAACTTTTAAGATCAGGCTGCAGCTTCTGCTAAAGGGCAAAGCACTGAAAACAGTATCTCACAGCTCTGTCATGTGGAACACCACAATGACTAGCAGAAGGAAGCTGGTCAGGTTAAAAGCTTACAGTGCCCTTTGTTCTAGGAAAAAACATCTTGACTTCTTTGATCTAGGAGAAAAACAACCTAATAAATAACACCAGGTGTGTGTAATTGAAATTAAGACATATTGGTTAATAGCCCTGACACAGTCCCTTGTCTTGAACAAACCACACTCTGCCCCCACTAAAGGATTGAAAAACCTGTGGGACACATTACATGAGCACCCTTTATTTTTTGTGTGGTTGAACTTTCCATGTACCCTGGACCCTGCACATACCCACTAACCTCTTTTTGTATATAAACTTACTGAATTGGAGAATGAAGTTGACTTTCTGAGAAAAGAATCAAGTCGCAGGGCCAGGTGCTGCACCACCAGTATCATTGTCTCAAAGCAAGGCTCCTCCACAAGGCAAGGCAGGACCCCTACACAGGACTCCATTAAAAAAAGAAATGAGGCTCCAAAAAGACTCTGCTAATTCCCCAGAAAGACCCAGAGGAGCCTCTCCTCACACCTGCACATCTCCTTCCCTGCTGCCACTGGCTACTTATGCTATTCCACTTACAGAGTCCACCCCTGCCACCCTGCCACCCTGCCATGATGGACTCTTGCCCCTTTGGAACCATAAGCTAAATAAACTCTTCCTTTTATAAGTTCACTTGGTCATGATGTTTCTATCACAGCAACAGAAAAGTAACTAATACAAGGCATGTGGTGGTTTGAATGAGAATGCCCCCCACAGGCTTCAAGTATTTGAACATTTTGTCCCCAGTTGGTGGTAATTTCTTAGAAGGTGTAGCCATGCTGGAGGAAGCATGTCACTGGGAGTGGGCTTACAGAGTTCTTAAGCTTTGCCGGATCTCCAGTTGCTCTCTTGCTCCCTGTGCCTGCTTGAAGGTGTGAGTGTTCTGCTTTCTGCTCTGGCCCCAACCACCTCTTACCACCATGCCTCGCTGACATGACTAACTGTGTTCCCCCTGGAACTGTAAGCTCAAATAAACTCTTCCTCCTATAAGTTGCTTTGGACAGTAATTCTATCACAGCAACAAAAAAGTAACTAATACAAGGCCCTGTTAGAAAGACTGATAGGGTAAGCTAAGAAACCCACCATGTCCAAAACCACTGAAATTCTCCAGAAACCAGATGAGAAGTGTTCTGAATTTCCTAAGAGGACTCCTGAAGCCTTCCACTTATAACTCTTTTTGACCCTAAGGTATCCCTGGAAACCAGCAAATGACAAGTCCAAACTTTGTGAACCAGGTACAAAAGAGACATTGGGAAAAAGTTACAAAAACTAGAAGGGTTTTTAGGCATGAACAGTACCCTGCTTCTGGAGATTTCGAGGTAAGTATTAATGAGCCAGGAAGCAAAGCCTTTTTCTTTTTTCTGAACTTGCCTGGCCCCTGTATGTCAACTGATATTTGCCTTTGAATGGGAGGATCCTGCCACCAGCTAGAAGGAACAACTGACTTGAACCTGGCTGCCCCAAGGAATGGAAAAAAATCCCCCACAATATTTAGGAAAACCTTGCAGATGACCTGCCACAATTCCCAAGTGCAGAGAGAAGTGTGCAGTCCTGCAGTATGTGGATGATCTGCTTCTGTCTAGCATGATCTTGGAAGACAGCACTAGTGGAACAGAGAAATTGGTAGATCTGTTCCAGAGGGATGGACACAGGGTATCCCTTAAGAGAGCTACTTGTGCCATCCCAGTTGCAGTCTAGAGAATTTCTGAGGGCAGTTCTATAAAATTTGGATACCTAACTATTCATTAATAGTCAAGCCTCTCTATGAAGTCACAAAGGGACAGAAAAAGATCCATTTGAATGGGGACAGCAATAGCAAGACATCTTTGAGTCTCAAGAAGGCACTGCTGGAAGCACCAGTGATCAGCATCTGACCTCCCAGAATCACTCCTTCTACACTGACTGAGGAGCTTCCTCATCTTCCAGAATACCTAAAGGTGATAGAGCCTAACATAATAAAACCAAGCCTCACACCTTTGGAAAAGTCAATGCAAATATCAGAGCTATTAGTCCTCTTCTGGGGCCTGGAGGTAAGCAAAGGACAAAGCGTAAACCTTTGCATAGACTCAAGATTTCCTTCTGCCACATCCATGTACACAGAACCAAATATAAGGAGAAGGATCTATGTACTGTAGGAGAAAAGCAATAAAATCGTTGACATGCCAACCTAAGACAGGCACAGTCCCTCATGCTGGAAGCTCTCTGAGGTGGGGTCAACAAGGTCGAGGCCAAGCACCCCGGCTCCCCTGCAAGTGATGCATATAAATAAAAGGGTTGGATATGTAGGAGGAAGTGCTGACAGGTCTGGTAAACATGCTATGGCGCATGTGCAACAGTTACTGCCCCTTAAGCCAACCTGAAATCTGCCTGACTTGGGAGAAACAGCTGATGTAAGAACATGTGACGAGAGAGACCACTGAGAAAGAGACAGTGCAGCAGGGAGCAGCCAAGGGACCAATGGGATGCTGGGGAGGGGGTATATAGGCATGCCCAATATCCTCAGTAAATGAGTCTGTTTCGTCACTTGCCCAGCTCCTGGAGTCTGTGCCGTTGACCCTGCCCCTTCTTACCCCCACTCCCAAGGGGCTCGGGAGTTGGTGGCAGCTACAAAACCAGAATTTTACAGATCCTAGAAGCAGTATGGAATCAGCAACTATTGCTGTTATCCACTGTTGGGTTCATCAGAAGGGACAAAACTCCTCTGCCAAAGTAAATCAAAGGAAGGACAAGGAAGCAAGACAAGCAGCAACAAAATACAATGGTCTCCTCCCAGCAAAATCCTAATGACTTCATACCTACCTAAACATCCAAGCTACACAGAAAAAGAGGAGGCCCAGGAAGTGACAAGAGCTTTGCTGACTAAAATTTTGCCCAGGTATGGAATGCTTCCATCAGTTGGGTCAATGGGCCTTCCTTTGTGGCTGAGGTCACACAAGGACTAGCAAAAGACCTGCAAATAAATGGAACTTACTTTATGCTTATCGACCTCAGACCTCAGGGAAAGTGGAGCACATTTTGCCAATAGATCTAATTGCCCTGAACCTCAGAACTTTCTCTTATGGGTGAGATGCTCCCTCTGACCAGGAATTAAGCTATCACCTATGAGATTCTGTTCTGTAGACACCCACATCTCACAAGAGTCCTCTGGTACCTAAGGGAAATGGGAAACAGAGATTTATATTCTACTGCAGTTTCTGGCTACTACCATAGCCCAGTTATATACTACCATAGCCCAGTTATATCATTGAGTACCAGAGAGGCTTCCCTTGCCCATAAGTAACCCAAGGACATCCCCACAAGCCGGAAGACTTGGTATGGATAAAGGATTGGCATAAGGCACCTCTCAAATATACCTGGAAGGAACCCTACCCTGTGCTTCTAAACACTCCCATAGCCTTAAAAGTTTCAGGTGTCAACACTTGGATCCATCATTGCTGGATAAAGGCTACTGCTCCATTTTTGCTACAGCTGATATTTTTCTTATCACCAAGAATTCACCTTGAATATGATGTTTATAGGAAGACAATCCTTCAATAGCCTATCTGAAGCATGGGACTCACATTATCCTTTCTGAGTCCTTTTTTTCTTTTTTTTTTCTTTTTTTTTTCTTTTTTTTTTTTCTTTTTGAGACAAGGTCTCCTGGTAGTTCCAGCTGACCTGAACTCACTATGTAGACCAGGCTGGCCTTGAACTTACAGAGATCCATTTACCTCTGCCTCCCGAGTGCTTGAACTAAAGGCGTGTGCCACCACACCCTTTATATTTGTTTCTTCTTCACATATTATTATTTGCCTAGTTTTCTATTAACTTCACTCTCCCTGTCATACCTTCTGATTTAGAAGGTCATAAACCATATTGTCTTAGTCACAGTTTTTTACTCAATGTCCAAAAGGGCTTATCATGAAGTACTAGCTACTTAACACTTATTAATGAAACATTACCATGAATTCAAGATGCAAGCCCAGCCATGAATGGCATCAGATTCTGAGTGGGTATTAAAAGCCCCATAGCCGAGGAAAGTCTTTAACTAGAGAGAACACATTAAGAGGACTTGAGTTTATCTTAAAGAAAATACAGTAGGACACCACATTCAGAGGGAAAAAAAAAGTTTTCTTATGGGCAAAATGATAATAGCTGGAATCATGGCTGATTTGCCAAGATCTAAGCAGCAGATACAGAAATATTTAAATCATGCCTTTTCTGGAAGTTATTTATATTCTTTGTAGCCATTAGTTGCTAAGTTGACAACTCGTGTATTGAAATTTAAATAGTCTTTGAAAAATAATTCAACTTAAGTGCTGGGTCTCTTAGTAAGTTATTTGAGTAACAAAGTCAATCCACTTATTCACCATTTGGGGATCTATGTCCTCAAATTTAAAATGTAAACAGGACTAGATATAGAACTCAGTGGTAGAAGCCTTGCCTAGCAAGTCAATGCTCTGTGTTCAATCGTGAGCATAGCAAATAATAATACTTTACCTGACTCCAAAGACTTTAGTATCACATCACCTTTTTTATTCTTTCATAGGATGTTCTTTACAAACAAATGAAAATGACAAAAGCCACTACCCATGTGGTGTTTGACTTTTATTTATGGCATTTCATTTATGTTATATATATTATAGCTATATAGCCACATCCATATAATATATCTGCCTTTCCTCTATCGATCTGTCATCTGCCATGCAGCTACTTAGAATGTAAGGATTTGGCTCTTGCGATCATGAAGACTGAAAGGCTGGAAAGTCCAAAATCCTGAGACCAGAAATGTAGCATGCAGGGCAAGTCTACTACAGAATCCTCTCCCCAGAGAGCTTTTGAGTTCTCTCTATTGAATCAGCTGAGTAGATAATCTCCTCCCCCCCCCTCAGGAAACAGAGGCAGGTAGCTTCCAGGCCGGCCTGGCCTATATAGTGAGTTCCAGGCCAGCAGGGGCTACATAGCAAAACCTTGTCTCTAAATAACACCTGTAGCCTTATGTGGTTGGACACACATTTAATCCCAACACGTGGGAGGCAGAGGCAAGCAGATCTTCCTGAAATTGAGGCCAGCTTGATCTACATACAGAGTTCTAGGCCAACTAGGGCTACAGGGAACCCCTGTCTCAAGAAACAAAAACAAAGCAAACAAAAAAGAACAAAACAAAACAGAGCAACACCTGTACAGAGACATCTACATCTAGAATAAGATGACTAACTATCTGGGTACTGTATCCTAACCAGTTATTACATAAAATGAATCCTCACAGGGCTTTGTTATGCTAAATGGAGATAAATGCCCAGAAGATACATTAACCAGGAAAGAGAAATAGACAAGGCTACAGAATCCTTGCAAATAATTTAGGCAAGACCCCAGAGCGGGGAGAACTTCAGTGACAGGGCAAACTTCCTGTAGTGGCTGGAAACGGGTATAGAACTGGTATCTTGTGGAAGGATATTTGGGATTAGCAAGTGCAAAAGCTTTATGTCAGGTTCATGCTGGGCATCTTCAAAGCATAACAAGATCAAAGTTTGAGGAACAAAGTGAGAGGGTAGACCAGGAGGGGTGTTGACAAAGTGAAGGAGAAAACAGGTCCCTAAAACAGTGTCTCACTAGCAGCAGTGTTAACATGACAAAATTTAAGTAGGTTGGAATTAGAGGAACTTCTAGCAGGCTACTATACTACTGTACATGAGAGATAATAGTAGCTCTAAGTTATTTTCTTATAGTGACAAAGTGTAATAAGATTCTGCATGTATGTTGGAAGATGGAACATAAAGTCACAATTGCTTGCAAATTAATTGTAGGGTAAAAGAAGAAAATAAGTAAAATTTAGGCTAAATAATTAAAAAACAAAATGCAGCCTAAAATTGGAACAGGCTTATCATATAGAAATACTGCAAATAGAGAATATTTAAGATAGAAATTTTAGTTTTTATATTTCTGTATTTCTCATTAAGTTTTGTTTTGTTTATCTACATAATAGTGACAGTTTTACCTATTTTCCATGTCCTCATTTGCTCTTCAGATAGCTTATAGGATGTACTGTTTAATATCCAGTTTGACTAATTCATATGATCACAATATTTTCTATATATATTTATTTTTATTTTATGTGTATGAGTGTTGTGCCTGCATGTATGTAAGTGCACCTATGTTGTATAGTGCCTGCACAGGACAGAAGAGGGCATCAGATTCCCTGGACCTGGAGTTATGGATGGTTATTAGCTGTCATGTGGTTGCTGGTATTCAAACCCCGGTCTTCCCTAATCACTGAGCCATCTCTTCAGCCTCCAATTTATATTTTGACAATGTTGAACTGTGGTGTTTTCTATGAAGGAAAACCAATAATCAGACCATTTACCTTATAGAAAATGGGGTAGCCAATGAATATTAATGAAGATTAGATAAAATTCAGTTACACAGGCAACTCAAATAGCAATATATATAATAAAGAAGTTGAAATGAAGACATTTTATGCTTGAGAGTACGGGAAACATATCTGAGCTGGTGAAACCAAGTGATCAGAGAGAAAATTCACACATCTTGCAAGATTTAGAATTGTCAAATGCTATTGAGCAGTACAACTCAGTAGAGTACTTAGCTAGTCTTTTGTACAAATGAAAGAAACAAGAAAATTTAATATCACTTGTATAAAAATGAATTATTTAGAATTCAAAATGAACAATAAATAAAAAACATATCTCCTTGTGAGGAAAGAAAAACAGTAGGAATACTTGAATTGCATATTTTCTGAATGACTGTCATTAATTAGAACGATTACTAATGTTTCTGTTACTCTGAATAACTCATTCTTAGTTTATTATCATGAACACAAATGAAGGAAGAGCTATAATACATTTAAATAATTACTAAGGAAAAATAAATTGTAAGCTTCAATGATCATTTCTCTGAGACTTTTTCAATTTCATATTCACGTCTAATAATTCATTATTCCTGTTACATGTTTCAAAATTGAATAACTGAGTTGTTTCATGTTAGGGCACTTTTAAGTTGTTTTGAAAGTTTATTTCTTAAAGATTAAAGATGCATTTTACTCAATCACATGTATTCCCTTTTACCTCACAATACTGCACTGTCTTTCCACATCATTTTGCTATGTATATGTATGTTAACAGGCTCAGGAGTAGCAGATGAACCTGAAGATCTTAGAGAACAGTGGTTATCATATTCCTGCGTGCCTCACAGTCACTTTGACATCAAGCTAACACTCAGGTTGCTAGCCTGTTCCTCCACAGCAAAGTTTAGTAGGTCTGAGTGAGTTGTGTGTGTGGGCGTGTGTGTTCATATGCACATATGCAAACTGTGCTCACAAACTGTGTATACAAGGGCATGTAGATGTTGGAGGACAACTTCAGTTGTCACTTTTTAAGGTGTTTTCCCATTTTTTAATTTGAAACAGGGATCCTCGTGGGCCAGGAAGTTCTCAACTAATTGGCAAGCACTCCTCCTGGCATTCGCCTGTATCTGCCTTGTCATCACTGGATTTACAAGCAAGGACCGTCACTGTTAGCATTAGAAGTTGAAAGAGTCACAGGTGGAAAGGAAAAACAGTCAACCTCAACAATCCTGACTGACCTTTGTAATTAGTCAATGAGGGGAGACCATGCCTAGTGGGAGTCTGCAGTACCTTCACCTGCCCAGAGGAGCCTAAATACTTTTATGTATGTAAATGGAATCTGGTTAGGAACTTTTGCTCAAGGCTTAGGGGAGGTATTTTTTCCACAAGGGTCTTGGAAAGGCTTGTTTGCGGAGTAGGTTTTGGGAAGGCATGTTTGGTTTGTGGAGCAGAGATTGCTATGTGATTGGGATGTACAGAAGTTTCCTTTGAATCATCATAACTAGCTTCCTTCTGTGGGTTCTGGGGATCTGAACTCAGATCTTCTCATTTTCATGGTAAACACTTTACTTACTAGCCATCTACCCAACTCTATCTAGTAATATTTGTATTTCATCATATCTAATGAGATTTCCTTTTTTCTTTTTTAATTGAATTTTTGTAATTTTCATACAGTACAATTTGATGGTATTTAGATCCCCTCTCCTATCCATACCTCCGAGTAACTGAGCAACTGTCTGAAAGACTGTTTCCTTGTGGTCATCTACCCCACCTGGCTCTAACAGTCTTTCCACCTCCACTTCTACAATGATCCCTGAGCCTTGTACATAGAGGTTTGAAATAAGTGTCCTAGTCAGGAATAAGCACTCTGTGGCCTCTCGTTTTCTGTGGCTTCTTGCTCTCTGCAGCCTCTTGTTCTCTGCACATTGGCTACTTATGGGTTTCTGTATTAGTCACCATCTGCTACATAAGGAAACTTTCACCATCTGGTTAAAGTTGAGAGATGCATCCATCCTCTGTTTAGAGACTGCACTGAACACGTGTCACGTAGGGTTAAGCTTCTCACAGACACTTATTCTCTGTGTTTGACCAGTTCTGGAACTGTATAATCTCCAGCTGTTACAAAAAGAAGCTTCTTTGATGAAGGATGGAAGGGACAATTTTCTGAAAATATGAGGATGCATTTTTAGAATAAAGTAAGAAATTACATTGGTCTAGGAATATGAAAAATGTAGTCTTTCTCTAGAACCTATGATCTCTCCAACCATGTGTATTTGCCTGTGTTTATAATACCTCACTAAGTTTTCTCCCACTGAGCGGGCCTTAATTCCAATTAGACAGTTTCTGATTACCCTCAAGATAAAAGTGCCGCTACTGACAGTTGACCGGGCCAGTCACTGTTGTTTTTTAGGCATTATACCTGGGTAGGACCATTGATTGGTTTTCTTCTTTGGCAATTTATGTAGTATTTTCTGATAATAATGAAAGCTAGTTTTCAGGGAGGAGGCTCCCAGGTCAGTTCCAGCTAAATTATTCCAAGTCTTTTGTCTGAAGTGTGGTCTGTTTTGAGCTATAGGGTCTTACCTTCAAGTTCTGGGAGCAATCAAAGGCTGTGACAATAGCCTGTGTCATTTTGGGAGCTCTTGGAATACCCTCACCAACAACTCCGAAGGAGATTTCTCCTGCTTGACTCTGTATTTGTTGTTATATAGTCTTTGATATTTTCTCTTCTTTTTCCTTTTTTATTCCTTTTGGATTGAGGCAGGGTCTCCCTGCAAAACCTAGCTGGCCTGGAACTGGACATGTAGAACAGCTTACCTCTGCCTTTGCCTCCAGCATGCTGGAATTAAAGGTGTGCACCACCACACCTGATTAATGAGATTTTCTTAAATATAAAAGTAAAAGAAGGGGCTGGAGATATGGCTCAGCAGTTAAGAACACTGGTTGTTCTTGCAGAAGACCTGGGTTCAAATCCCAGCACCCACATGGCAGCTAACAACTGTCTGTAACGCCAGTCCCGGGGGATCGACAGCCTTGTCTGACCTCTGTGGGCAATGCACAACACAGGTGCATTTACCTACATGCAGGCAATACACTCATACACATAAAATAAAAATAATAAATAAAATATTTTTTAAAAAAGTAAAAGAAAGTAGTGTGTGTAGTTTTAGTAAATTTATAACTGAACTTTTTTTCACAAGAAAATCAAGAACTTTGCTGGTGATGTTTAATATAAAAGCACAATTTTCATAAACCACATTAAATATGAGTCATTACTAGGAAGTCATTTTCTTGGTATAAGAAAGTTTACTGGGTATAAACAAAGAGACAATTGTGTCATGGGTCAGTATATTACATCTTTGATATAGCACTCAGATTTTATAAATGAATTACCTAATGTATTCCCAAGTGATGTAGTTCCAAAACATCACAAAATCAAATAGAATTTTAATTTAATTTATTTTATTTATTTATATTTTATGTATGAATGGTTTAATCTGCATATGTGTAAGTACACCACATGTAATACCTTTGGAGGCAAGCAGACAATGGATTTCCTGGAACTGGAACACAGAATTGTTTTTAGCTACCATGAGGGTGTTGGAAACCAAACCCTGGTCCTCTGGAAGGACAGCCAGTGCTCTTAACTGTCGAGCCGTCTCTCCAGCCCCCATAAAAAGAAAACTCTGAAGTTAAAACAAAAACAGTCAGAGATTCATACTTTGTGTGAATTATCCATGTTTTAATCTCCTGGGTGGCTTAATGCTCCATGCCAATCCCATCTTTAATTCTATTCATGATGTTCCACATGTATAACATAACATTCACTTCATGGGGAAAATTCTGTTTTTTAAACTTTGTTTTAGTTATTAGTAGTATTGGGTGGTATAAGTATGTGTACATGTCATGGTGTGTTAGTCGAGGTTACAGGACTATTTGCAGCAGTCTGTTCTCTCCCTGCACTGTGCGGTGCCCAGTGATCAAATGCATTTCATCAAACCTGGCAGCAGATACCTTTATCTATTGAACCATATTGGTGCCTCACCACCACCGCCCCACACACAAATGCTGTTCTTTTTTTATTATTAAAAAATCAATAAAATGCCTTGGTAACAAGATAGAGGCTGAGTTTATTTTCTAAAGTGAGAAGTTCTTCTAAAAACATTAGTTAAAATTCTGGATTAAATTATATTTGTATGGTTGGGCATAAATCCTGAGATTGTGCACAAAAGGAGAAATTTGCAAAGGTGAAATGGTAGGCCAGCAATACCTCATTTGTGAAAATTTCCATTACGCTTTGGGTAACTGTGACTGCTAAAAGAATGAAATGAAAACAGGTGTGCTAACAAAAAGAAGACAGCAAAGAACTTCTCTGTCTCTAAAGTTTATGGTGGTCAGCGAACATTTTTTTCTTTAAGAAAAAATAAAAAAAAACTTTTTATTGAGCTTCTGTACATTTCCTACAGCAGTTCTTAATCAAATTTAGACTCCCTTCCCCATCCATGCCCTCCTAGACCCCGCTGGACTTTATGTATTCTGCCATACATGTTAAGTCCTATCCAGGCTAGCATTTGTACCCAGATGTCCTTTGGTGCTAATTCCCCCACTGGAATCTAGTCAGCCTATCCAGAGCTCATACAGCCTACTCTCTGTGGAGAACTCTCAGAAAACTAAAAATGAATCTACCATATGATTCAGTTATGCACTCCTTGGCATATACCCAAAGTAAACTTTTTCTGTAAAAGCATAGAGTAAATATCATTGCTTTAAAAGTTTCTATCATAGCTATCAACTTGACCACTGTAATGGCAAAATAGCCATAAATTAAATATTTGGCATAACAGAACTGATACAACTTATCAGCAGATACTAACAGTTAAACATACAGTTCCACTTGCCTGGGCTTGTCATTTTAATATGTTTAATCAGTAAAATGTGAAAACCACAATTAGTTTATGGCAAAGCAGGACTTGATTTATATATGGCCTACAGATCGTAGTTTGTCAATAAGTAATTTAGACAGTGTGATATTGGTATCCAGCCCATTTGTGGATTATACACAAAGGTATTTATTATAAAGCATCCTTTGCATACATGTGGGAAACAATGAGCTATTTAACATATGACTATGTGAAAATTAATCATAAATTCATAAAAGAAATTTAATAAGCACTTAAAAGTCATGCATTTCACATTGTAATGAAGAAAAAAAATTCTCTACAAAGTAATATCAATGAAAGTAAGCATTTTACTGCTAATATAAAATGCTTCTACAAGGTTTCAAATAAGACACTGAATACAAACTGTAATATTAAATCAAAATATAATACTTTACTGTCAATAACTTTCGTACATCAAGTATCAAAAAGACTGTTACAAGGACTAAGATGCAACTCACTTGGTAGTAGAGTGCTTGTCTAGGACGTGCAAAGTCCTGGGTTCTATCTCCAGTGTGGGTCTCTCCCTTCCCTGGAGGGCCATTGGCCACCGATCCACAAGGACAAAGGGAGCAGAAGTGACAAATGGGGTCAGGATGGCCAGTGAACACAACGGAAAAGGCTTTTCCAAGGAGTCAGATTCAGTGATACAGCTCCATTTATTCAGTGGAGGTCAGGGAAAATATAGTGTGGAGGCAGCGGCCAAAGCTTCAGCTGATAGGTGCTCATAGTATGCTTTGTTTACATGTGGTAGGGGGATCCTATCATCCAACTATAGGGCAATGCCTAATTATCATATAGAAAAAAAACTGGGGGCAGTTTTATTGCAGGTAACTATGCCAAAGGTCATGTTCCAAATAAGGTCAAGAATCCATGCTTGGTGGCACTTTCCAGGTAAGTCAGGCAGAGAGCAGGAGGCCCCCGCTGAGAAAGGGAGTCCTTCTATATAGCACTGAGCCCCTTAGAGCTATCCAGACATGGTGAACTGCAACCTTAGCAGCAGGGTCCCCCAACACTCCAGTACTATATAAACGGGACATGTTGTCACAAGCCATAATCTCTGCATTGGGAGGTGGGGAATAAGATGCTCAAAGTTCTGCTTGGATACATAATAAACTCAAAGTCAGCCTAGGCAACATGGGACCTTGTTTCAAAAAAAAAAAAAAGTGTCATAAATTAGAAATGGACAAAAGGTGTAAATATTTTTCAGTCCAGAATTAATGTCCTGTCCTCCAATTTAATATTTAAAACAATTGAACTAACAGAAAAAAAGACAATAGGAATTTCACATAAATGTGGAAAATATATTCAACTTCATTAATAATCAGAAAAATGTAAATTAATACTCATGACATAACATTTCACAACCATGGTGTTTACAAAATGCTGAAGTCTGTGGGAAAATAACTTTGTATCTTAAGGAATTTCTAGCAGATTGAAGAATGCACATAAATTGTCAGTCAATCAACTCCATTGTCGGTTGTGTAAGAAGTTGTGAGTAGGACTATTCATACATCAACAAGCAAAAGACTAAGGTTAAGATCAGTTTAATCGAAGCCAATAACTAAGTATACACACACAAATGAACATCTCAAACATTTTTTTCAAAGTGTCTTGAAAATCCCTGAAATATACATAAATTTCTGATTACTGATTATATTGATTATAAAATGATATTGATGATAAATAAGTGGTGGATATGAATGAACTAAAAGTTCATGCATCAATATGATTGATGTGTTTGCAAAATATAGTTTTGAGAAATGAGGGTAAGGCTCAGTGGAAAAATTCTTGCCTAAGCATGTGTGAGGAGGAAGAAAAAGGCAGGTGGGGGGGACGATTAAACATGGTATAATAAAATATACAGATTATAGAAAAAAAATAATAATTTATTGAGAATTTCACACATGCATATAGGTGTTTTTATCAAATTCATGCCCACTTCCTCCTCTCCAACTCCCCCCAAATCTCCCCATCACATTTTTCTGATAACTTCATATATTCTTTCTTCTTTTCTTTTTCATAGAGCTCTTTGCTACTCTAACATTCTCCCCTCTGAAGAGGTAACCCTAAAGTATTTTAAGCATTAGATAAAAGCTCTCAAATACTTTAGACATTTTTGGCCTTTGGAACAGAGTATGTTGCTAGAAGGCCCAAGGACATTGTGACTATTAGCCAAGAAACTGGCTACTTTTGGGGTTTTGTTTGTTTTTTGTGGGGTTATTTTTTTGGTTTTGGGGTTTTTTTTATCCTAAACTAATAGAAAATTTCTACCTCCTATTCTTATCATACCATTCTCTGAAGAAGTTACCCAACTTGCTGAAAGGGAATTGGGATACAGACTGCTCTAGCTTCTTCCATGCTAAACAGGAATGCAGGGTGAGGCAATGGGGTACCCCTTCAGTGGGTCTATCTAAAACACTCCCAAATTGCATAATTCTTTTTTTATTTTTGTGAAGGGGAAGTAAAGGCAAGAATAATTAGCATTACAAGTTCTAGACAGGGAACTAGAAAAACATCAGTACAGGGCAATTTTCAAATGTTCATGAGATTCCATTGGAATTCCTTGACAAGGGCTTCCAAAAGCATCCCTCTATTGGGTTCTTGCTCATTTTTCTTTTGTCTTCCAAGGCTGTACTCTAGAGTGATGGAGTCAGGATTTGCTTTCAGTCATTTTGATAGCTGTTGGAGTGGTTGGAATCAGTGTCAGTTCCCTCCCAAAGGCTTCTAGATGGGGGAGAAAACAAATTTATCCATCATTTTAGAACAAGAGCTGGTTGTCTCCTTTAGCTACAGGTGGACACTACAGTATTGCAGACCAAGATTTGAAGTCTTACATCTGAGCAGCACTTTCTGAGTAGGAACAAAATCATCAATGAGAAATAATTGCCTAAATAACTTTTTATATGAATGTAAGCCTATTGTCTGGGAAGTGTAATCCCTTGACTCTTAAAGAAATATACTGATAATTTTACTCTTTTGTTATACTTTCCTTTTGAGTGTTAAGACCATACAGGTGGCCCAAATAAATCAATTTATGTTTACAGTTAAGGTTGTTTGAGGATCTGTTCCTCAGGGGTCACATGGGATTGGGAGGAGCCCCTGGGAATTTCTTTTACCAGTTCCATCTATGTAAAGATAAGTCAAAGGTCCTGCCCAACCATGTCTGGCTTCACTTGGAAGCATGGATGAGATGTTTCCTCTGAGTTGACCCTCCTCTTTGTTGACTAGACACTGGTTCAAGTCCATTTGTTGGGGTCTCCATGGCTTCCCTGACAAGAGAACAGGCGACTCACCACAGTTACAGGACATTTTGAAAGATGTTCCATAGTCCCCTGGAACTTAGTCGACCTTGGAGGGCAAAGGGCAAAAGCTGTCCTCTAAATCCCTCTGACCAGATTAGTATAGGCCTCAAAGTATGGCTGTTAAATATCCAATAAGTTTATTTCCACCACTCTGATACTTTTAGTTACCATGTGCTATGTAGATAAATCTTGGGTAAAACAAACAAACAAACATTCTCAGATAAACCTTGGTTAGATATATATTTTGTTCCTTAAACTAGTTGGCTAAAATATGACCTTAGAAATTTTAAGATTATGTGTATATTACTTTTGTCTTATCCTTTATATATCATAACAAGTCTACACAGACCTTCATCACTTGCTTAGGCTTTCTCATTTTTTCTGTTTATTTTGGAAAGTATCTCCATTCCCATATCCTTTTTACATCTTTTATATTCTCATTTTCTTTTTAAAATAATTATGAGACATAACAGCATTAAAAAATAAACTTTCCATCTGTTTTGGGAATTCTTTTCCTGGGGATACTAAGCAATGCTTGTTCCCTTTTAAAGTTCTAGAGTCAAGCCAATGTTTCATTAAAGTTTTACTGTGGATCCAATGAATTTACTGAGCTTACTTACCAACATAACTGGGGGTTGCTGAGGTGTACATCTGACCTAAGTTTATGCACACTGCATAGCCTTTTCCCAGCATGGGTCATGACTTCTCTTTCTCACCTTCCCCAGATTGTATACTTTAGCCTTCCCCAAATCCAGGAGACCATGTGTGATTATGGCCAAATTACATACTGTTGGCTGGGAAGAGTGGCTGGATAATCCGGTGATGATCCAATGACCTGCTTGGCCTTCCTTTAATGAATGAGCACAATAATCAACAAGCCCAACTGTGAGGATGTTTAGCTATCAGGCACAGCTGAAGTCATGATGATGCTGGTTATTTCATGCAGAAGAGACTGCTGCACAGCATTATTTTATTGAAAGAACATGGAATTTAAAAGGATTTGGTGCTAGGATCCACATAGGAGGGAGAATATACCTCGTTTGTTTTTCTGAGTCTCTGTTGCTTCACTTAGTTTCTAAATCCATCCATTTACCTGCAAATTTCATTATTTTGTCTTTCATTACTGCTGAGTAGGACTCCATTTTGTAAATATACCACATGTTTGTTAATAACTCGTCAGTTGAGGGGCGCTTATGTTGTTTCCACATCTTAGCTATTGTGAAAAGAGCAGCAACAAACAGACATTGTTGTACAAGTGTTTCTACAATTGGATGTACCCTTTAGGGATATGCCAAGGAGTGGTATAAACATGTCATATGGTAGGTTCATTTTTAGTTTTTTAAGAGTTCTCCACACTGTTTTCCAGAAGCTGCATGAGTTTGCAATCCCACCAACAGTGAATGAGCATCCCTCTTTCTCCACATCCTCACCAGCATTTGGTATCATTTGTTCTCTTGATCATAGCCATTCTGATTAGGGTAAGGTGATACCTTAGGGTGGTTTTAATTTGCATTTCCCTAATTACTAATGATGTTGAACACTTTTTGAGATGTTTCTTAGCCATCTTTATTTTGTCCTTTGAGAACTCTGTTTAGATCTTTAGCCCATCTTTTAACTGGGTCATTTGGTTTCTCGATGGTTTCTTGCATTCTTTATATATTCTGGATGTTAAACCTCTGTCAAACGTGTCATTGGTGAGGATTTTTTCCCATTCTGTGGGTTTTCTCTTTACTTTTTTATTGTTTCTTTTGTCATACAAAAGGCTTTTAGTTTAATGAGGTCTCACTTGTTGTTCGCTGACCTTAATTCCTGAGAAATTTCTGTCCGATTTAGAAAATCCTTTCCTACACCTATATCTTGTAAGTTACTGCCAATATTTTCTTCTAATGGTTTCATGGTTTCCAGTTTCATATTGAGATCGTTGATCCATTTAGAGTTGACTTTTGTGCAAGATGAAAAATAAGGATCTAGTTTCATTCTTCTAGAGGCAGAGATCCAGTTTTGCCAGCACCATTTGTTGAAGATGCTGTCTTTCCTTCATTGTGTGTTCTTGGCACCTTCGTCAAATATCAGGTTGCTGAAACTGTGTGTACTCAAGTTTCAGTCTTCAATGATGTCCCATTGATCTATGTCTCTAGTTTTGTGCCAGTACCATGCTGTTTTTATGACTATAGCTCTGTAGTATACTTTGAGATCTGTTGTAGTAATCCCTCCAGTGTTTCTCTTTATGCTCAGGGTTGCTTCTGCTATTTGGGGTCTTTTGTGTTTCCATACAAATTTTCAGATTTTGTTTTCTATTTCTGTGAAGTATGTCATGGGGATTTTGATTGGGATTGCATTGAATCTATGTATTGCTTTTAGTAGGATGGTCAATTTCACAATATTAATTCTTCCAATCCACAAGCATGGGAGGTCCTTCTGTCTCCTGATGTCTTCCTCTATCTCTTTCATTAATGATTTAAATTTTTCATGGTAGAGATCTTTGGTGTCTTTGGTCAGGTTTATTCAAAGATACATATATGTATTTTTTCTGCAGCTGTGAGTGAGAGAATTTTCTTGTATTCTTTCTCCAATTGCTTATTTCTCTATAAAATCTAGATTTTTTATTTTAATGATATATAGAAAAGAAAGAAAAAAATAAAGAACAGTTTTTACGAAATAAGGTATTTATGTTGTGTGGCTAGAACAAAAGCTTCAGTCTAGAAAGGTATTTAGGATTTGCTTAATGTATATATAAATATATGCAGTTGCATTTTAACCTTATTAATTATTTTATTTATATACATTTTAGTAGGTATGAAAATCCATAGTAAAAAATGATATAGTTTTATATTCAGCCACTGATATTGTAATTATTCATTTTAATATTCTAGCATAGAACTAAAGGCACAGGCCTCAGAACGCAATGACTAAGAATTACAACAGAGGTATTGCCCATTACCTGAGCATGGAGATAAAAGTTGTATGTCCAGAATTTTGTTACCATGCTACTTATTATGCGTATTATGTGTTCCTGCTTTGTTATTCTAAATTTTAAATTGTCAGTTTCCTAATGCACATTGTATTAAAGGCAAAGCCTTAAGAATTTGTTTCTCATAAAAGCCTAGTATCTTGTGTTTATCCTTGTCTCCACTTCATTTTTAAGCGATGTATTTTTAGATTCTCTAGACATTTGTTCAAACAGTTTAGTATCCTCCAGATTTAATAAAGCTACTGCTGAGGGGTTCCAGATGTGTCTTAAACATTGGCATTTATACATTATGAATGCAGTATGGATCAACAATAACAGGTTCACATCCCTAAAGAAAACTATTTAGATTAGGACAAATATAGAGAAGACTGACCACGTGAACATTAAATATTTTGAAAGAAAGTTTTCTATCCCAGAGCTTTGTTTTCAGCTGTAAATGCTTACTTATGAGAAACCCACACACATAAAACTAAATGTGCAGATATTTACAAAATGCTAAAATTATTATGTCTAGTATGTAACTTGTGCTGTATGAGTATCCTCAATATAAATAAATACCCATATGGGAAACATACACAGAATCAATTATCTAAACTCCAAAGACTTTGAGGACAGTACAATGATGGCTGTCATCAGAGAGAAGGAACTGAATGGCTTCATAACTAACTTGGCACCACACTTTTTCCCTCATGTCCACACAGACCATGTGTTAACATTTCACTGATTTTCAACAAACAAGGAGAAGGTCTTTAGTTAAATGACTAACATGAGAATGAAGAGAGTGCTGGCATTGAAGCTGGGGTTAGAATGTTGTTCAGGAGTATGGTTTAGTGAAAATGTCTTAGGATGTTCCTAAGTATTTCAACAGCTTTTAAGATTATAAAAATTCTGACAAAGTCTGCATGTAAACAGATCACAAGCTATGTTTTATTAAGATTAATGAAATTATATGATAAATTTCCTCAGTGTACTCATAAAAATGAGAAAGTTCAGTAAAGGTCAAACCTGTACTTTAAGACTTGCATCTCCCCACCTATAAATTTCATCATGAAGAGAAACACAAACAAAAGACAAGTGAATTTATGCCCAAGTCATGAGGGTTTTTCTATCCTGCTGTACACATTTCCAATATGATTGAAATTTTTTAACTGTGTCATCATTAAACACTTCTATTATGTTACATCTTAAAACTATATATATATATATGTATATGTGTGTGTGTGTGTGTGTGTGTGTAGATAGAAAGATAGACAGACAGAGACAGAAAGACAGACATAGATAGATAGATAGATAGATAGATAGATAGATAGATAGATAGTTGTAATCGGGTTAGTCATCTTGGATGTTATTAAACATTTAAATTTAAACCAAGAATTTCAGATATAGAATTTGATTAATATACTAATGAAGTATCCTATGAAATTGTTAATATTTTTCTTAAAAAGGAATAAAATCACTAGTAATTGCTGCATGCAAGAAACAGATGAATGGTAATTTTAGTGGAATTTAAAGAGAATAGTTTTTCTGCATAAAATTCAAGTGTTTCCATCCAAGCTCATCTCAAAATTAAATACATGCCATAAGTTCTTCAGTGCACCTTCCTTTAGGAAGTACAGTTTCTTGCCTGTCTTTTCAAGTTGGGCTAATCTCTGATTTCAGTGAATAGTTTTTCATGAACAGAGAGTTATAAAACAAACAAACAAAACAGAGTTTTACATGGGGAAACCTGGTAGAAGTTACTCCAGACCAGTAAGTGTAGTCAACATCATGAGGTCATATTGATGTTCTAAGCCCTTAGTATGCTTTATCAAGTGAGATCTGTCCTTCTATATTGTATTTCTCCCCCTCTCAGTTCCCCAGCTATCTTCAGGCTCTGGTGAGAAATCAGCATATCACACACCCAGAGATAAACCTAACCACAATTCTGCAAAGTACCCAGGTCATGAATGACAATGTCATAGACAAACTGTGACTTATTTGAGGAGAATAAAGTGTGGACCAAGGGCACCAAGGATGAGGAAGGCATTTCTGAGGATTCCAGCTTGAATACATTGACAGTTAATTTGTGCAGAAAACCCTGAAAAACACAGAACCAATTCTGAAATTCAGTGAATAGTAATGTGCGGTCACCACTGGCGGTGGCCACTCCTCCATTCTCATAGGTGCCATTCCTTCATTCTCATGGGCATCAAGACTGTTCCTTGGCTCATCCTGGGCTGAGGCAGCTCTTCTGCTTGCCCTGTGCTGCCTCCTGTGGTTGCTGCTTCTGCCTGGTCCCGGACCCCAGGGCTGGTGAGGAGACTGTGTCAATGGAATCGCATTCAGACCCAGAAGACCAGGTTCAGTTACACAGGTCTGCTTTATTGCAGGAAGGCACAAGCTTATATAGGGGTAGTGGTCCAATCATAGCACAGCAAATAGGATACCTTACTAGCATAACAGGTTTAGCATCCTATCAGTACAGCAAGTAGTATACCTTATTAGCATAACAATCTTGGCGTCCTATTAGCATAACAGACTTAACATCCTAACACAGATTAGTGGGTAGGATGCCTCATTAGCATGCTGGGTTTCAGATTACAGAGCCTGGATTCCTGGAAACCACATGACCCTGACTGTTGCAATATCTAAGTGTTGCAATTTTGGATTCCAAGGGTGGGGATTAGGGAGTGGCGAGCTCTAGGCATCAGTCTGCCAATGGGAGCAAATGTCACAAGGCATTCCTTGTGGCTCCAGCAGTCTGGAAGTTGCCTCAGGCCTGCTGTATGGCTGTCAGTAAGACTTTCACCCTAGGCTCAAGCCTGCCTCCCACAGTAATATCATAATATTAGTTTCCTCGTTCTGATAATTATACTGTAATTGCATAGGAAAATAATCCCAGGGTAATCCAGTGAAAGAGTATATGGGAACACTTATTAAATCTTCCACAAATTTAGATACTTTGAAATATAACAAACACAAACATTTTGAAAGTATTCCTCTTCCCCATATTACCAAATCTACAAAGTAGAAAATTTGCTTAACTAAAAAGTCACCTTGTGCCTAAGAAACTGTATGATGTCATTGCCTATTTTGCATATTTGGGGATCTAGTCTTTTCTAGCATCCATTTCCTACATCACCAAAAACTCTGCCTTAAATCCCCAAATTTCTTTCTAAAATGTTGCTTCTCTAAAACTCCACATGACAGTTGACAACTGTCTGTAACTTCAGTTCCAGGGTGTCCTGCACCATCTTCTATATAATTATACAGCCTGTAAATATATGTGGTACTTGTATTGCCTGCATGTATGTGACCGCACCCGTGTTGTGCAATGCTGCGGAGGTCAGAAGAGGGCTTTGGATTCCCCTCGAACTGGAGTTAAGGATGGTTTGTAGTTGCCATGTGGTTGCTGGGAATCGAACCCGGGGCCTCTGCAAGGCAGTCAGTGCTCTTAACCACTGAGCCATCTCTCTAGCCCCTTATATCAACTTTTAAAAAATTCAACCTCATCATATTGTACAAATTTGAAATGTGCAGTAGTTTCATATAATCAATGACTACCACATTTGATACCCCATTTAGAACATTCCATAGAATAGAAAGTTCAGTCAGAAAGTAGTAATAAATATATAAAGGAGGGAACTAGTTTCAAAGGTAAAATTAATTTACTTATAGTAAATGACAGTGTAATGACTGAAAATATATTGAATTCTCTGTAGGAACCTCCCTGAGGCTAATTTCCCTGAGAATCCCTCATATAATCTAGAGCTGAGCTTCAGTGCCCTGTGGAGAATACGCATCTAATTATCGAATTCTGCAGCAGTGAGCACTCAGTCTAACAGAAGCTGAGCTGTGAATGTCATGCTCATTGTCCACTAAAGGTCAGTGCTTCTGCCTTGTCCATTTAGAAAGTAATACGCATTAGCTAATAATTAAAATTTTATAGGTATCTAGTATTGACTACTTCCTTTGGTGTTATCTTGCTCACTTTGCTTCTCCCAGCCCTGGCCAAGATGTCTCTGTAAAGTGATTCTAATGGTGTCAGTCTCCTGCTTAACAACCTCCAGTGATTCTGAATTCCTAGGAAATCTGTGTACTTTAGCAGTATTTGCAAAGGCTTCCTCAGTGTTAGCCTCATCTGCTTAGCTTCATCTGAAACTTCCTGTTTTTCTCCATTTCTTCCTGTCTCACTCCTGGAAACACTAACCTTCTTTACTTCAACCTTTTCTTTTACAACTCCCTAATCTGGTTACTTTATTCTATGCTTAGTTCTTCATCTTTCCAGAAATAGCTCCAGTGTCCTTTATTTTCATTCCATCTGTAGGATCTATGAATATCCTTACGTCATGGCCCTGTGATTTTTTATACACCTCCAAGGAGAATAGGGGCCCATCCAATCCTCAATATTTCTATTTCAACTCTTAGTATTTCTGTCTTCTTCTCTTGGCTTTGAATCCTTAGAGGAGACGTGTGACAGAATATCCAAGGAGCCCTCTCTCTTATGGCATATCCAGCACACAAGATCTACAACATATTTATTGGCTAAATATTTGTAAACTCGGACTATCAATTTGTTGTAATTGTATTCAATCTTGGAAATAGAATAATTTAACCTATTTTACATAAAAGAAAATTACTATTGAAAGACTAAAATTGTCTTCAACGTCACACTAGTAACAGATATGGGATAGTTAACAAAAACTAGACTGTGTTGATGATACAGATACAATATCTCACTAACTCTAGATAAATCTGAGAGAGGAAAGGTGGAACTTCTAACCCATCAACGGCAATAAAAAGGAGGGCAAAAAAAAATTGGATTTTGAGGAAAATATTCAGAATTTTTCGGATTAATAGTTAAGATGCTGCTGGGGCCATTTCTTTTCCATGGCCTTCAGAAAAGATGGTGATAGGAGGGGTAAGCTCTTGAAAACATAGACTAATGGCAGGAAGTGTTATGTCAGTGACATGTAGGTATATGTAGATATGTTATTGTTTGTGAAATTATTTCAGAATAAAGCTTCAAATCTTGCAACTAAAAATGTCAGCAGCATTCAAATGCACTATTTATTTGAACAAATAGTTATTTAAAAGGTCAGAAAAATAATAGTAAGCCACCATCCTTCACTGTATACTTGGGTAACACAGGTGCACATTTAAATAATCCCTGTAATCATGTTAGAGCATCAGTATAAAGGCTATGTCATCAAATATGAATTCATGGACTAGAGACAGCTAACAGTTAAGAGCACTGGCTGCTCTTCCAGAGGACCCAGATTTGGTTCTCAGCATCCACATGGCAGATCTGTAATTCCAGTTCTGGGGCATCCGAACCCCTCTTATGACTCTGGGCATTGCATGACATGGGTGTACTTGCATACATATAGACAATGCCCTCACACACATAAAATAAAAATAATAAATGAAATATTTTTAAAAAAAATATGAATTCAAATGATGCTGAGAAGTCATATGAACCATGATTATTCATTTTCAGATAACAAAATTGAAATTTACGGAAGGAAAGTAATCAAATGGAATATTGTTATCTGCTCAACTTCTAAATATTATAATATTTACAGAAAGATGCTTTGTCAAAGAATACTAGAGCAAAGGAGACTCAAAACAATTGAATTTTCAGGGGAATTTGTTTCCAAATTTTCTCAAACTATGTTCCATTTTGATGAAATTGCCTATAAAAAGACCAACCACATATTTTTCTGAAGAAAAACACAACAAACCCAAAAAGTCAATATTCAGATTTATAAGTGAGTACTAAAACATATAAATTATAAACCAGATGTTGTGGTACAAGCCTTTAATTCTACACTTTTGAGGCAGAAGCCAGAGGGTGGCCAGTTCCAGGTCAGCACAGGCTGCATAGCAAGACACTGTCTCAAAATACTAAGATTACCATAAAAATAAACCACAAAAAAATTTATAGGCAGATTAAATAATAAACCACAAAGTAATTTTTATTTGCTTATTTTTGTTTTTTCAGACAGGGTCTCCCTGTAGCCTCAGCTGGCTTGGCACTCACTATGTAGACCAGATAAGCCTCAACTCACAGAGATTCATGCACTGGGTTTGAACACTGAAGAGGAGGGAGGCACATAAAGCTAACACTCAGGGTTAAGATTGCATAGATACTCACAGAGAGATGCTATGTACATATCTTTAAAGATTTTGTCCAAGAAGATCATTATATAATTTTTTACATGAGGGACACAAAGTAGAATCTGCCTCTGCCACATAAATTCTGGGAGTAAAGGCATATATTACCACAACCAGTTTAAAGAAATTAAAGAAAATTTATTAAACTTTCAATATTTTCATAAAATATAGTTTGAGAGTATTTATATTCCCTAACCATCTGCACCCCCCCACTACTCCCCACTCAATGCAACGTACTTCACTATATATACAATATAGCCTAAATTTATGTCCCCACATGCCCCTCAGCATAGGTACATTCACTGGAGCCTCGTCAACTTACCAAGAGCCCCATCCCTGTAGGGGATGATCTCTTCCCTTCCAGCAGCCATCATTTGCCCAATGATTTGTTCCTTAGATTGGGTTGGGATTTCTTTTCTTTTTCTCTTCTTTATTTATTTATATATTTTTTATTTATGTAAATAATTTATTGAGAATTTCATACACGTATATAAGGTGTTTTGATCAAATCCATGCCCACTCCCTCCCCTGTAACTCCTCCCATATCTCCCCATCACTTTTTTCTGATAATTTTATATACTGTTTCTTCTTTCATTGATTTATTTATTTTTATGGAGCTTTTGGCTACTGTAACACTCCCCCCCTCTGAAGAGATATTCCTGAAATCTTTTAAGGATTAGATACAAGCTCCCTAAATATTTTTGACTTCTTACCCACTTCCCCATGCCTTTGCTGGGATTTTTTCTGCTTTGAGCTTGCATGGGCTTATTAGAAAAAGTGTGACATTTACTATTTAATGCCACATTATGGCTATGCTTTAATAAAAAACAGCCTGATTCTATTTTAGGGCCAAGAGCAGACCAGAACTGCCAAAAACTAGTTCCTTCAGGGTGTCTTCAAACTGTCCTCCCAAACAAGGGTTTGCTCATACTTTTCTTGAAGCATTAGTTCCAGCATAAAATTGGGAAATTATTTTATTAAAGAATTTTGCTCTTTCTAATTCCTAGGCCCAGGTCTGCCTCTGGCCACTTATAAACAGATGCTATCAATTGAATCTCATCTTTGTTTACACAGCAAATGGGATAATCTTTGCACTTGAAGCTCTTTTTTGATATTAACCATGTACACTCCCATAGGTATTTTATTGTAGGTCCAGGACAAGGAAGGGTCATGAGGGATTAAGTTCCTATGACCAGATCACAAGAGGAGCAGTAGGCTCAGTGAGCTTGTCTTCATTATAAATAGCTAAGATAAGATTAACTTTTGTTCCAAAGATAGATAACACTCTGTTTGGCCAGAGTATGTTCATATCGTAAGTCATTCTTACAAAAAGAACTCAGGTGCTATCATAATGTATCTATCAATAAGTGCCATCATAAGAGGCACATGTTGACAGATGAAGAAGGTGATGGATGAATCTGGTTGATTGGGAGAAATCACCAGGACACAGATAAAAACGCTCAGCTGGATAGAGTTTTACTTCACAAGGGACAAGTTCCCTTAGGGGGAGGGAAAATGTCAACCCAGAGTTTGTGAGCTGGGGTCTTTTATTGGGGGGGACGGCTTCAGTGGGTGCAGAAGGCAGGAAGATATATTTTTTTTTAAGATTGGGGGGAAGCAGGTGAGCGGGACTGTTAAAACTCACCCCCTTTTGAGATCAAAGGGAAAGCCTGCTGTGCTGGCCAAATGGTGCAGAAAACTCTGGTTCAAAGGCCAGGGTGCTTATCTCATGGGCTTGCAGACCTGCAAGGCCCTGTTGGGAGGGGGCAGGGTTGCTGTGGATCTAAACCCTAACACATGTCTATTTTTTCATTGGTTATAATGTATTATCTATACAATAGGAGAAGTTATTGTCCCGTGCTATCGTCTCGCCAGCAAGAACGACGCGGCACACTCAGAATCCTTCTGCAGAAAAGCTTTAATGCATCTTGAGAGGGAGAGCATAAGCTTACAGGGTGAAGACCCCGAATGTTGGAAACCCAGCCCTTATATAGGTTAGTAAGCCCGTCTTGGACGTGGCAACTCTTGATTGGT
>NW_008355275.1:4106494-4140118 GCF_000622305.1 Nannospalax galili
GTGGTTCCCCTTAAACGAGCCCGACTTCGATTGTCAGGATCATCAGCAGAAGGGGCCTACTCATCTTTACTGGGTGGCTGGGTTGTATGCCTTTCTTGATCCAACAAGATTCGGGTGAGTCTTTCAGGGACCCAAAAAGGATTTTCTTCATTCTGTGGAAAAACACAAACAGCTCCCCTGGATCTTATTAGAATAGGATCCGGGCCCTTCCATGTATTGGTTAGCACATCCTTCCACTTTACAAGCTCCTTAGGCCGTTGAGGCTCTGAGCAATGTCGGTCTGCTGCAGTCTGGCCATGCTCATCCAAATTTAAAAACTTTATAGTAAAGAGTGATATCGCTACAGGAACTCTTGGTGTAGGGGGTAAGTCCTTCATTATTCCCCCTTTTTGTTTTATTAGATAAGATTTGAGCGTACGGTGGGCTCGCTCGATGATTCCTTGCCCTTGAGGGTTATAAGGCAGGCCTGTGATATGAATAACCTGCATATGTGAGCAGAATTGTTTGAATTTATCAGTTTTTAAACTTTTGGGTTTTCCCCAGGCGCTCCACGTCTCAAGGCAATGTTGAATGACATGAGAGGTTTTCTCTCCCGTAAGTGGTGTAGCATGGAGGACACCAGAGCATGTGTCTATGGACACATGAGTATATTGTAGCTTTCCAAATGAAGGGATGTGTGTGACATCCATCTGCCACACTTGTAGAGGAGAAATCCCTCTGGGGTTCACTCCTGTATAAGGAGTGGGGAGGAACTGGCAGCAATTTTGACATTGGGTGACAATGTCACGGGCTTCTTTTCTTGTTAATGAGAAGCGTTTATGCAATGTTTCTGAGGTGACATGAAACCTCTCATGAAACTCTTTGGCAGCTTGCAAAGAGGAGTCAAGGGCCAAGGCAACTAGTCTGGTGGCCTTGTCGGCTAAATCATTGCCAAGGGCCATTGGTCCAGGGAGGCCCGAATGGGTCCTAATATGTGTAATATAAAAGGGTGTACTCCTCTTAAATAAACAATCTTGTATTTTCTGAAAAAGGGCAGCCACCCTGCTGGTTGGTTTTATAACACCAGCTGTCTCTAGCACAGCAACTGCATTAACTACATAGGATGAGTCAGAAATAATATTAAGAGGACCTGAAAACTTTTGAAGAACCTCCAACACAACCAGACATTCTACTATTTGAGGAGAGGTTTCTGCATATTGTCGTGAGAACACCTTGGAACCCATGACATATGCCCCCTTCCCATTCTTGGAGCCATCTGTATATATCATCAATCCCTCTTTCAGTGGAATGGGAGATGTAACTCGGGGAAAGACTACAGGATGGAGGGCTGCAAACTGCAGCAAAGGATGCCTTGGATAGTGATTATCAATTCTCCCCGAGAAGGTGGTAACTAGTATGGCCCAGTCATTTGAGGTGGCAGCTAATGTTTGCACCTGAGAGGAATTATAGGGGACCAAGATAGATGTAGGGTGCTTGCCAAAGTGTTCTATAGCCAATTTTAAGCCTTTAAGTGCAAGTTGAGCTATAGCCGTGGGGTACCAGTCAATTATTTTTTGGGGGGAAGCGTTCGGGTGAACCCATAACAGGGGTCCTTCCTGCCATAAAACCGCAGTGGGCAGCTTTCTTGTTTTAAAAACATAGAGACAAAAAGGTTGAGAGCTGTTAATGCGACGTAACTGTGCTTTCTCTATTGCCTCCTCTACTAGGAGGAGTGCTGTTTCCGCAGCAGGGGTCAAGGATCGAGGGGAAGTAATATGGGTGTCCCCCTCCAAAATGTCAAAAAGAGGTTTTAAATCCGCTGTGGGAATTTTGAGAAATGGGCGAAGCCAATTAATATCTCCCAATAATTTTTGGAAATCATTTAAAGTGCACAAATCTTTTCTATAAATTTTTATCTTTTGTGGACGAATCACATCAGGGAGAATAACAGTGCCCAGGAATTGGCCTGTATCAGAAAACTGGACCTTTTCAGTGGCGACTTGAAGTCCCCAGTATTGCAAAGCTTTCACCAGCTGTGGGTAAGCTTTTTCAAGGGTCTCTCGCTCTTGATGACACATGAGCACATCATCCATGTAATGAATAATAGTTATCGCAGGAAATTTTTCTCTAATAGGCTTTAGAGCCTCCTGTACATACAGTTGACATATGGTGGGACTGTTGGCCATCCCTTGAGGCAGCACTCTCCATTGAAATCTCTTATCTGGCTCCATATGATTAATTGAAGGGATGGTAAAAGCAAAGCGCTGCCTGTCAGAGACATGCAGGGGGATAGAAAAGAAGCAGTCCTTTATATCTATAATGATTAAGTTCCAATCCTTAGGCAGAGCAGAGAGGACCGGAAGTCCCCGCTGCACTGCCCCAAGGGGATACATTTGCTCATTAATAGCTCTTAGGTCATGTAATAACCTCCATTTTCCAGATTTCTTTTTTATCACAAAAATCGGGGTATTCCAAGGGGAGGTAGATGGCTCTATATGCCCCAAAGCCAGCTGCTCAGTGACCAGATCAGTTACTGCAGCCAATTTTTTGGAGGTCAAAGGCCACTGAGGAACCCACACCGGAGCCTCCGTTTTCCATGGTATGGGCCGTACTGCCTCAGTGGCACCTAGGAAAAACCCAGGCCTTGTCTGCCTTGATTTGGGTTGGGTGCTATGGGTTCTGTACACCCCTGTTCACAACACCCCAGCCCTTTTCCTCTCTCATACCCCATTTTCTTCATATTTGGATTGCTTGTGGTGAATATTCATTGGACAGAGTAAGCCCGAGGTCGTGCATAACATCCCGTCCCCATAGGTTGACAGGTAAAGGGAGGACATAAGGAGTGAATCTTCCCTCCCGCCCTTCCGCCGTCTTCCAAGTGAGGGCGGAAGAGCTGATTGTGGGATGGGCACTATAACCCAAACCCTGTAATGAATGGGAAGCCTCGGTAATCGGCCAAGACCTTGGCCACCAATGGGAAGAGATGATGCTCTTATCTGCCCCAGTATCTAGGATGCCTTCAAAACTCTTACCATTAACCTGTAGGAGCAGCTTCGGCCTATTTTGTAGGCTGACAACTAAATAGGCTGAGTCCTGACCCGAGGATCCCATCGGCCTATTTCTAAATTCCTGGTGGGTACTTGGAAGGAGTAGCAACTGAGCTATCCTATCCCCTTTACTGATAGAAAATATGCCTTTAGGGCTAGAGCACAAAACCTGAACCTCAGGGGTACGCTGATTGTCAATTATGCCAGGGTGAACAATCAATCCTTGCAGGGTGAGTGACCCTCGGCCCAGAAGGAGCCCTACAGTCCCTTGAGGAAATGGTATGGGCAAACAGGCAGGTATGGGCTGCACTGCCATTTGAGGCATCAATAAGAAATCGGAGGAGGCGCGCAAGTCCAGTCTTGTGTCATCCCCAAGGGGGCTTTCTCCGGGGCCTTGATGAACCGGTTCCCATATTTTTGTGGGCCCTGGGACCATGGGCCCGCTGCCCCGTTTTTTGGATCCTCATTGATAAAGGTTGCCTTAGGAGGGAGGACATTACCTCTCAAATCCCTAACCGAGCGACATAGGTCTGCCTTATGATAGCCCTTGCCGCAGCGGGTGCAAAGAGCAGGGGTGGGCCCTCTGATTTCTACAGTCTCTTTTCATGTGTCCGGGCTTTCCGCAGTTAAAGCAGACCCTTTTTTCGGGCCCCTTAGGGGGGCGTCTCTGGGACTGTAAAATGGCTGCTGCCAGCCCTGCATTGGTAAGAGGGCCCCCTAACTCTCTACAAACCCTAAGCCAGTCCTGCATCCCTTTGTTTTTTCTAGGGGCAATGGCGGCACAGCATTCCTGAGTGGCTTGTTCAAAGACAAGCTGTTCGACAAGAGGCATGGCTGTCTCAGAGTCTCCAAAAATGCGCCCTGCCGCCTCCGTCATCCTAGCCACAAAGTCAGAAAAAGGCTCTTGAGCTCCTTGTATAATCTTTGTTAATTGGTTACCTCCCTCACCCTTCCTAGAGAGTGCCTTCCAGGCCCTGATGGCAGTGCTTGAGACTTGTTGGTATGCTCCCCAGGGGAAATTTGTTTGATTGGTTGCATAGTGTCCCTGCCCTGTCAGCATGTCAAAAGTCCATTCTTGCTGTTCTGGTGTCAAAGATATAGCATTGGCCCTGGCTTGTTCTTGAGCTGCTTCATGCCAAAGGGCCTTCCATTCCATAAACTGGCCCATGCTGTTAAGCGTGGCCTTGGCTATTGTTTGCCAATCAGTAGGTGTCATGGAGTCTCTCGCCAGCCTGTCCAATTGTGCCAATGTGAAATTGGCGGTGACGCCATACTTTCTGACTGACTCTGCTAATTCCTTTATTTGGTTATATTCCACGGGTGCGTATACCCGCCCGTTCTCTAGGCCTTCAAAGACAGGGAAGGCCGAACGTAACTTCCTCTGCACTTTATCAGATAGGAGGGAAAAAGATCCTCGGTGGACCTCATACGGAGGGGACGCTGAGGGGGCCACTTGTGAAGCGGCCATCACAGAATGTGAATGTTTTTGGTGTCTCTTGTTGCCTTGTACATGATCATCTGGATGATATCTTTCTTCCTCATACTTCGCTACTTCCTCATCTAGCTCCGCCTCCTCCTCCGGGTCAAGGCTCTCGTCCTCAGAGCTCCCGGGGCTTCCTGAACTACTTAATTGCAGAGCCTTTAGTTCTCGGACGGGGTATATACTAGTCCCTTTGTCCGGCCTCTTGACAGGCAAAGAATCTCTAGGCTCTTTAAAATACGCTCCCTTGTCAACAGACCTTCCGGGAGGGCCATTTTCCTTATTTGGGGCCCGTTTCTTTTTTCGTGCACCTAACCTCTCACTGCGTTCAGTTTCTGACATGCTATCCTGGACTTCCTCAAGAACATTTCGACTTTCCGCCACAATGGCCTGGCATGTTTTATACAACAAAACTATAAGTGCTCCCAGAATGATAACCAAGGCCTCAAAGCTACCTTTCCAAGGCGGAAACAGGTTCAAGCCAAAGTCCAGAAAAAACATACCTCTCTGAACGTCCTTACCTGCAGTTCTGAATCCTCCTTGAACTCAAGGGGTCTCCGATGGTGCTGACGATGGTTTGGTCGAATTCCCGGGTCTCAGCATCAGTTGTCCCGCGCTATCGTCTCGCCAGCAAGAACGACGCGGCACACTCAGGATCCTTCTGCAGAAAAGCTTTAATGCATCTTGAGAGGGAGAGCATAAGCTTACAGGGCGAAGACCCCGAATGTCGGAAACCCAGCCCTTATATAGGTTAGTAAGCCCATCTTGGACGTGGCAATTCTTGATTGGTCGCAAACTCATCAGCCCATATCACGCCACGAGGTAGGCAGAGACTAGAAGGTGGAAAATTACTTCGGGCATGCGTACTGACTTATTTACTGCTCAGCATGAACCGGATGTGAGCGCCATCTTGTAATGGCATCTGCAGGGATGGCAGGTGGCTCCCCACAAGTTTTGTCTTTAAAAATCACAAGCTATTTGTGTGCTTAAAACTTCTGATGTTGGAGAGAGACCATCATATACCTGGGTGATGAATTGAATTATCTCCCTTAGAAAAAGAAAGTGAACTTTTTTTGGTCTGAATTAGGTTTAATTCAATCTTCCTAGAAATATATTAACTCAATATATGTATGTTGTGTGTAGGCTGTAGGTAGGGAGCGAGACACATGAAGTGAGGTTTGCACTCTAGCATATCTGAGTTTCACAGTTCAATCTTCAGTTTATTTGCCACTTCTGGAACCTTTCACAAGTCTTATTCACTTACCTCACTTTAGTTATTTTGTTTGAAGGAACTTAACACAATCTGGTAAGATTTGAAGGATATGATAGCTATAAATATGTTAACATTCATAATTATTATTCATTATCAGTATCAAAATTCAGTATCAATTCAGTGTAGGCATAAGACTTAAATCAATTCCCAAATTACCATTGCAAAAGATGAAAACTTTTTTCCTAGGAGATCTTCCAGTTTGGATCTGTTTATTCTAACTGCTGAGTTACAAATTCCCAAACTGTGTGTACAGCTGGTGTGCATTTTAAAACCAAACAGCTTTTATTTGTATTTGTGTCTCCAGAATACACAGATAAAACACAATTATTCCCATGTTGAGAACAGAATATCTTAAAATATTAAAAAAATAGAAACAAATAGATTTAGACTTAGATTACTCATTGGCTAAAACTACACAGTTCAGAAATAAAGAAATACTAATAACCTCTACATTTTATTATAAGCATCCTTGGCTATGTTTTAGTTCTAAGCCAGCTAAATTTTTAAATTTTAAATTGTGCAATATTGGTTTCTCATGAGTCATGTAATTTATTTTCACAGCTGAACTCTGACAATGTGATGAGGATAAAAACAAACAGAATTTAAGGCCTCATCTTTGTCTATGATTCCTGAATTAGCTCATTTCATTCATTAGAAAACTCTTCTTTACATACTAGATAAAAAGCACAATGACTGGGAATAATAGGACTGATGTAATTGCAAATAGAAATTACTGACATTGTGTTTTAGATTCTATTTTATATAGAACAGTATTTTAAGAAAATCCAAAATATCCTTGAGGCAACCTTGAATTAAATAAAATAACTCTAAATCAAATAATTTTTCATCAGTTTGGTTGCAATTGGTACAATAATTATATTGAATATTAATGAGTCTCTTTTATTCCTTTCCAAATCATGTATGTTTTCTAGAGACAAATTTAGGCCAAGAATAGTTAACAAAGTCAGAACAGTTTGGAATCTGTAACATATCATGAACAATATTATGAAAGACCAGATTGCTTGTGGCTTCTAGTTGAACTGACCTGCAAAACCTCTAGCATGGGATCATCATTCTCCTAATCCCTGCTATACGGGGAAATATTCATTCCATACTTAAAATGTTACAGTCACAATCTATTCTCTGTGTAAGTAGGTGATAAGGGAAGTACTATTCTGTATCCTTTATTTTAAAAGATCAAACCTTCCAAAAGGCTTATGGGGAAGCAGAACACATAGTAAACTCTCTCTGCAAGTATCAACTAGTTCTACCACAGTGTAGCAGAACAAACCCCTGCAAATATAAGGAAGATTAAAAGCAGCCCACCCATGAAGACTGTCTTAACTTCACGGGCCGAATTGCTCACAGAGGCCATTCATGGGGATCTTGGAGAAACTCAGAGAAGCATCAGCTATGGAACACCTAACATATCTAGATGTTATAATACAGCTTGTAATAGTCCAGGAAATCTTCACCTTCCACTTCTATGCCCATCTTGATCTCCTATGTGTCACAAACGGCAAACAGTATGTGGAAGAGAAGAAATCCACTCAGAAAGTGAGGACTGGCCATTTCCTCTTTGTCCAAAAGGATTTTGCCCTTAGAAGGGATGAATTGTGGATGTGTGGGTATTAAAAGTATTTTATTCTAGAATGTGATTTTATTTTATGGTGGGATTGGGTTTTTTATTTTTATTATTATTTTTAAATATTTCATTTATTATTTTAATATTATGTGTATGAGTGTATTTCTTGGATGTGTATAAGTGTACCCATGTCTTGCAATGTCTGTGACCTTCTGTGGAGGTCAGAAGAAGGCATCGGATCTCCTGGAACTGGAGTTATGAATGGTTGTTAGCCATCATATGGGTGGTGGAAATGTAACCAGATCCTCTGCAAGATCAGTCAGTGCTCTTAACTGCTGAGATTGGATTTTTAAATTATTTAATGGCTATAATACAACAAGCTATAAGAACAATTTGTGATTTTATTTAGGGAACTTAGGATGAAATACAAAAAAATTTTTGTTGTTTTGTTCTTCTTATACCAGCCAAGACCATTGCATCTCCATTGAACCTCTTGTGCTTGATCAATACCACCTGATACTTGAGTTCTTTATTGTGTCTGAACCCATTTAAGTAATATTACATCTTCAAATAGTGAAGAATTGGGAGTTGAGTGATGGCTCAGTGGGTAAGAGTGTTTGGTGTACAATAAGAACTCAAGTTCAGCTTTCAACACCCATGTAACAAATTTGGCATGGTTTTATTGCACCTGTAACCCCAGGACTGTGGTATAGCTGGGGCTTTCAATGTAACTGAAAAATTTAAGCCCAGGTTCAGGGAGAGACCCTGCCTCAAAGAAATAAAGTGGAGAGTGATAGCAGATGGTACTCTATGCCCTCTTCTGACCTCTGTGCACACAAACATGTACATATCACACACAATCACACACACACACACACACACACACACACACACACACACCACATGAATTACATGGAAACAAACTAAGCAGGATAGTGATTTAGAAAGATGTTTCAAAATGAAGAGAGCTTTAGAGAAAAATTAGAGATATCTATGAATGGTATCACCACATTTTACAATTTAAGTTCACATGTTTCATTCGTCATTTCTGTGAACAATTGTAAATACTTGCTTAAAGTCAAATATTTACTAAAAATTTGCAAAGATTATGCCGTAATCTCACTACTTTCCACAAATATATAAAAAGGGATTTAATTGGATGACAAAGGTATAATATGAAACTGTGTATTTTGATGTAAATTGTTTGCATATAAATTTTTTCAGAAAAATCTGTATGTCTATGGTAGCTTTTAAAAATGCAAACTTCCAGGGTCTGTCTCTAGCTCCTCCATTCAGGTGCCACATGATTCCAGAAACTTCTTGAGTACTCTGAGTTTTTCAACATAATTTAAATTGTTCCAATTTGAATACACATGCACTAAAGTCTTCTTCCTTGGTGGTTTTATAAACTATCTCACCATATGCAGACTTTTCTCTAGAACTGATACATAATGGATTTGAGTTTAATCCTCTAGTCAGGCTGATAGCTGCTAAATCACTCACAACTGAAATATTAGTGTTCTTCATTTAAGAGAATTAACTTTAATCCATTCATAAATAAGTTATTATATCATTTGTAAGAGAATAGTGTTAAGGTTCAGATAGCCCTACCCCATCACCAACAGGGTCTCAAGGACTACTCAAGCTCCTGAGAAAAGGGAACTGAGTTGATAAGCACCTTGGTCTTTGAAGTCAAGAGAAGCAGACTTTTCTCCACTGTTTGGGCAACACAGCAGGCTTCCCCTTTGATCTCTAAAGAGAACAGGTTTTAACAATTCTGCTCTCCCACTTTCCCCCAACAACAACAACAAAAATACATCTTCCCCTGTTCTGCAGGAAACTGAAGCTTCCCCCTTAAAAAGATCCCAGCTCATGACCTGGGTAGACATTTTCCCTGCCTGGAAGGGAATCTTTCCCTTATGTTCCTTTGCTAATAAACTCTGCTTTTCCTGATCAACGTTATTCCTCATACGGTTACTTTTTACCTATCAGATGGTGCCAAAACCTGGTTCTTACTTCAAGGGACCCACCTGGACTTCTCCAACACCACTAACTTGGCTTTCAGGTACACTTCTTTTCTCTCTCTCCTCTTCTCTCCAGCCCTCTGCTTTGCTTTCACCTCACTGGGATACACACTCTGCCTTGCCTGCATCTTCTTTTGATCTCCTTTCCCATTGATTTTCATCACTCCTGGACATTACTGTGGTCTCCGTGATGGACCTGCTTCATCTGTTCCCTACCTTGGTTCCCCAACCTGCTGCTCACTACCAGCATTCCCCCTCCTTTGTCATGGGCCTAGAAGGTCTGCTGTCTTCCATCCTTTTTCCTGTCTTTGTCCTCTTCCACTGCCTTTCTTCCTCACTTTACTCAGGATGATTTCTGATACTGTCCAATCCAACACATGCAAATGCTCTAGATCCTTGGCCTCTCCCTCCCCCTCCTATACTAAAGCTTTCTACTCCCTGCCATATGCCTGCCAGCCTACCATGTGTCTGATTTCCCATGCAGGCTTTAAACCTGCAGGACCCCAAGGTTTTTTTTTTTTTTTTTTTCCCTTCCCGCTTCACCTCCTCCAGGCAGCTGCCATAGATTGCCAGCTTGCCAGCCCTGGGGATTTTTTTTTCTTTAACATTCTAATGAAATGATAAGTTTCCAGCTGGGCCAATTCTTACATTCTCCTATAAATTTAGCTAAAAACCCTTTAGGGGACTCTTTTTCCCCATTTGACCCAACTAGCCTAAATCAGCGGGACAATTTGCTGGATCATTTATAGAATTTCAGGCCGCTAGCCCCATTGACCAACAAAAAACCTTTTAAAAGCCTTTTTTATCCTGAACTTTTTCTCAGGCTATGGGGCTTGAAATTTTGATCTTAGGCCCTCTTGGGCATCAAGCAACTGGTGCTCAGGCACCTACTTTTCTAACTAGACCTAACCATTTTAGATTTCTCTATGCATAAAAGGTCACAGGCACTGCCAGGTGAGTCATATGCTTTCAGACTAACAAACACTGATTTATATGCCCTGTTCCTTCTGCTGCCTTCATGAGTTTCCTTTCCAGCATAGCTTGTTTATAAAAATTAAGAAATGCTGAGAATTTAGCTTCATATTCACAGCTAGAATGGCTGGTGGGAAACATGGATTCCTTTGATTTGCTTTTCTATTTGGGTTACACACACACACACACACACACACATGTAATATGAAGGTACTTTCTTTAATATGAAGCCTAATCTACCAGTAGCAGGGTTGCCTAGGATTCTCTTGTAATTTATTTATTTTTTTGTTTCTTGATGATGTCATAAAATAAACAATGCATTTCTAGTTCAAACTAAGGGAATAATGCCAGATCTACACATTGGGAGTGTAAATTTTAACATTGCTTAGGGTCAGTTTCTAAAGGGGATTACTTTGCATTTTAACTTCTTATATAGTATATTTACTGTTTTTTAAAGATGATTGTTTTAAGTTTTTACAATGTTTGACACATATGGATATTTTAAAAGGAATTATTTTTAGGTTTTGGCATTGTTTGAATGGCATCTTTATCTGGTAATTTTAAAGGAATTATTTAGATTTTAACATGTTTTATATGGTATTTGCTAATTTCTAAAAATGACTATTTTAAATTCTTACTGTTTTACATAGTATATTTGTTAGTTTCTAAAGGGAACTTAAAGTTTTTCTAGCCATTTGTCTTCAAGGTGCAAAGGGAGCTGACACTTTGTGATGACTAGACCTGTGAAGTACATGGAAACTTTGCTGTACTCCAGGCCCAAAACCTTACAAGAGACAATCTACTACCAACACATAGTTACAACAATGAGAGGTACAAAGTAATAGTCTACTTGAATGAGAGGCTTGAGATGCCATCTCTATTGGTCTTAACTCCTTTCTACATTGTGATTCTAAGCCTGTTTTTCTCTGAAACAGTTATTTCCCTCTCTGATACTCAGATGCTCTCTGCTTGCTTATGTTCCTGCCCCATTATTCCCTGAGTGCTTTCTAGTTATAATGTCAGGGTACTATAAATTATATTGGTAAATTATCAGGTGCTGATGAGCTCCCTGAGACACTGACTTTGGAGATGGGATTGGCCCTCCCACTTCAGACTCAAGCCTATTATCTCAAAATGTGTTCTCCAAGACTTTTTCAGGTTCAGGCTGGCCCCCTGACCCTGTGACAAGGAGAAGGAGAACAACAAAACAGCCTAAGAGTAAAGGCACTATGCAGTTGATAACAGCTAAGGTGTAAATTAATTTTAACAGAGGGTATTAATGACTATAATAAACTAGCTAATGGGATTATTTTCAGTACTATTTAGATTTTATTTATTCTTAACCTAATCTGTTAATGTTTCCTTTTGTCTTTCCTGCCTCTGACAAGGTTGTAATAACTTCTTTCAGTTATTTGACCTTAAAAAAGAAAAAGAAAAAGAAAAGATTCTACCTCAAATCTGTACGAAAACTTAACTCTTTCTTTAGGCCACTAATTACCTATACAAAATGACATCTAAGTTGGTTGGGTAAAATCCCATTTCTTGAATACCATTTTTTGTTTTCAGTTTACTTTCACAATGTTTTAAGATGTATTCATTTTATTTATCTACTTCAAATGTGTTTTGGTTTAAAAATGATAAACCACATTCTCAACAAAGACTATATAATTAAATATGTATACGCAGTCAACATAAATTTATACTTCTTAAAAATTAATTTACTTGGTATCATATTAATTTTTAAGTAAAATCTCATTTGAACTAAAAATGTTAAATTAACATCAAATTTTTTCAGGCCAAAATATTCTCTCTTTAATCTACAACATGGTTCCCGGTACTAAAATATATAAATTAATTTATGTACCTCTCTCCCTATCTCTCTCTCTCTCTCTCTCTCTCTCTCTCTCTCTCTCTCTCTCTGTCCCTTCCTCTCTCTTGCCACTGCCCTCTGGGGCTCTACTAAACTTCTACTAAACTACTGCCCTTCTAGGGCTCATCTTCCCTCAACCTCTATGAAACCTCTGGATCAACTTGTTCCACAAACTTCCCTCCCTCTGGCTCACTGTGTTTCTTTCCACTTTTCTCCCATCCCATTCCTTGTACTTTGTCTCCATCTACTGGCTGGTCACGCCACACTCTCATTGCAGGGTTTTCCACTCCTCTAGCTTGCCTCTAAATCACATGTGTGTTGGAAAACCCTTTTCTTTCTCTGGATACAGGATGCTATTTCCAGAGACAGAAACACATACTACTTCCTGTTCAGGACAGGATCTCACCTTTCCTATCCCTGATGCTCTAACTGCAGGACGCCCCCTTTGGGGACTTGGAAATAACTTGAAAATAATAACACAAACCTGTGCAACAAAAGAAGGGACGCTTTCTTTTGGTGCCTCATTCTTCTCACTCATTTTGGGTGACCGATGCCAAACCCCTTTTCCTCCTACTCCCTCCCCATCTCTCTTTTCCTCATCTGCTGCACTCTCCTGCCCGGACTCATGATCCTGCTTCCACTCCCTATGGAGAGAAGATTTTCTTTGTCTCCCATCTTCTCGGTTCTGTCTCTACCTCCTACCCACTTGCTCAGTCCTTTCTCTTTCTCCTCTTCACTCTGTACTTAATCTGTCACTATGGGAACCACCCACTCAAAGTCTCAGGGTCTCACACCTCTTTCTTGTCTTCTTAAATCCTTAAAGCCACTAGGACCTTTGGATATAATCAGGCCAAAACACCCAAAGTTCCTGTGTACCACTGCCTGGCCTCAGTATGAGTTAGATAATAACTCTGTTTAGCCAGACACTGGAACCTTAAACTTCAATATTTTGAGAGATTTAGAAAATTTCTGCCATCATAAAGGCAAATGGTCTGAATTATCATACATCCAAGGTTCCTGTGATCTCTACACTAATCCCTCCCTCTGGGTCCCATGTTTTTCCCATCAGGTTCTTCTGGCTAAGACAATTTCATGGGATCCCAACCTGCCAGGGGCCTCTGCCTCCCCTCCTCCTCCCTACCCCTCCACCTTGGCTTTTGATCCTTCCATAGGTGATGAACTGCCCCTGATTAGGACCCATCCCAAACCTCCTCCTACTCCCCAGTGTGAGGCACAGCCAAGTCCTCCCCATGCTCTCCCCTTGTTATACTCTCCCTTGCCTCCCATTCCAGGGCCAAACCCAGCTCTCCTTTCTCCCACTCGAACTCCCTCTCCACACCATTATCTTCCCCCTCTCCAACACTGCTCTAAGTCCTTCACCTGCTCTCCTTCCACTAACTCTCCTCTACTTGAGGAAATCCAAAACCTTAAAAACCTCCTTGACAAATGTTCCCTAGTCTCCCCTATTCTAGCTTCTAGCTCAAATACCCCATTTATCCCTCCTGTATCTAACTTCTACTTTGATTCCAGACCCTGCCTCTGACACCCTTGCCCCTGCATCCCCTCATGGACAGGACACCCCTCGCATCTCTCCCACTCCAAAAGTTATAAAGTCTAAACATGGTTATAGCACAGTTTTCCTTAATTGATTATGGTGGCGGTTGTAAACATCAATTCAATAATGTTTAACTATGTACCAATTGCTTTTTTTCCACCTAAAGCAAGGTTTTGGTAGATCACTCTCTAAACTACATAAGGTAAAAGATTTACCTAGAAACTTATAAAACACAATATGTACATGGGTAATATTAACTTATTACATTCTTTTGTATATAATTTAGATTCCATGTTCTTTTAATAAGATGATGCTACACACTACTTTCTTTTGAGTCAAACAACTACCATCTTCATGACTTCAGCTGTATCCACTATCAAAAGGGGTAAACAGGGTCATTGGACTCTCACCTGAGTATCCAGGCTCTCTTCCCAGACAAAGGTATGTAATTTGTCCCTAATCTCATGGTCTCCTGGGTTTGGGGAAGACTAAAGTATATTATCTGGAAAAGGCTAGGAAGAAAAGGCTTGATCCATGCTGGGGTAAAGCTTTCTAATGTAAATACTCTCAGGTCACTCATATACCTCAGTCATCTCTGTAAGTAAGCTCAGCAAATTCATTTGTTCCCCAGAAAAACTTTTATGTAATCAAACATTGGTTTGATACCACAACCTAAAAAGGGGAAAAACATGGCTTAGTGTCCCCAGGAAAAAAATTCTCACAACATATGAAAAATTTATTTGTTAATGTTATTGTGTCTCATAGTTATTAAAAAAGAAAATGGAAAATCGGAGAATGTTGGAAGGATATGAGAATGGAGACTTTTTTAAAGAAGAATTTATGTATGAAAATTAAGATGGCTGAATAGTTGCAGAATTGACAGAGAAATGAGAGAGCTGGGCAGGTGATGAAGGTCTGTGTAGGGTTGTTGCAATATAACAATGATGAGACAAGGATAATGTGTAGACAATCTTGAAATTTTTAGGGATGTAACTTAGTCAATTTGTCTAAGGATGTCTAGTCAAAGTTTATTTAAGGATGTTGCCAAAGCTCTATCTACATAGCACATGGTAATTAAAAGTACCAGACTGGTGGAACTGACCTTCTTGGATGTTTAATAACCAGACTCTAAGGACTATATTAATCTGGTCAGAGGGACTTAAAGGGACACATTTTTGTTCCTTGCCCTCCAAGGTCAAACAAATTCTGGGGGCTATGTAGCATCTCTTGAAATGTCCTGTAACTTTGGAGAGTCACCAGTCCTCTTGTTCATGAAGGCCATGGAGACCCCAGAAGATGGACTTGAACCAGTGTCCAGTCTGCAAAGAGGAGGGTTAACACACAGGAAACATTTCCTCCCTGCTTCCAAATGAAGCTCCAGTCAAGCAGGACCTTTTGACTTATCTTCACATAGATGGCACTGGTAAAAGAAAAGCCTGAGGAACCAGGGGCTCCCCCAAGCCCATGTGACCCATGAGGACCAAATCCTCATATGACCTTAAGAGTAAAAATAAATTGGTTTATTTGGGCCAACAGTATGGACTTAAACACCCAAAAGGAAAGTATAACCAAAAATTAAAGTCATCAGTGTATTTTAAGGATTCAAGGGATTACACAACCCAGACATTAGATGTAAACTTTTATGTTATTTAGACAATTATCTCTCATTGATGATTTTGCTCCTAATAAGACAACGCTTCTCAGATGTAAGATTTCAAATCTTGGTCTGCAATGCTGTAGTGCCCATTTACAGCTAAGGGAGGCAACCCACTATTGTTCTAGCCTAAAAAAATTAAATGATGGCTAAATTTGTTTTCTCTCCCTATCTAGAAGCCTTTGAGATGTGACTGACATTGATTCTAGCCACTCCAACAGCTATCAGAATGCCTGAAAACAAATCCTGAGTCCATCACTCTCAAGTTCAGCCCTGGCAGAAAAGAAAAAAAAAAAAATGAAAAAGAGGTATTACCTTGGTGCTAATCATTATTCCTTGCCTCTTCAGATATTTTCAGGAGCAAAATCCAGAAACTAGCTCTTATTCTCATACTAATTTTAATCAGTTGTTACTTTCCTTCCCTCCACATGTATATAAGCACCTGTTAACCATTGAGGACCCTGTTGAGATGGATGAAGAGGGAACCCTCACTGTCTGATCAACCTTTAATCCAGCCCCCTCCATGTCGACCCTGTCCAGCAGGAAGTAGCAAGACAACAATGGTGCCCCCTATCCTATAACAAAAAAAGCTGGAATGTTAAGATTCAGATAGCCCTGTCCCCTCACAACAGGGTCTCACAGACGTCTCAAGCTCCTGAGAAAAGGGAGCTGAATTGATAAGCACCTTAGTCTTTGAAGTCAAGAGAAGTAGACTTTTCTCCACTGTTTGATCAACACGGGAGGCTTCCCCTTTGATCTCTAAAGAGAAGAGGTTTTAACAGTCCCACTCTCTCCCTTCTCCCCATCCAACTTTAAAAAAAAATACATCTTCCCACATTGTGCAGGAAACAGAAGCCTCCCCCTTAAGAAGACCCCAGCTCATGACTTGGACAGACATTTTCCCTGCCCGGAAGGGAATCTGTCCCATGTGTTCCTTTGCTAATAAACTCTGCTTTCTCCTGATCAACACTATTTCTCATACAGCTACATTTTATCTATCAAATAGAGTGCACAAATGTAGTTTTTTCTGAGCCTTAAGGAAGTAATTTTACCTTTGAAAGAGTTAAAGGCAATGGATTATTTGCTCACTAAAATATCACCCAACAAATTTTCTTTGTCACTGAAATGATTGTTTTTGAAAAAATTGACCATCAGAATTGACCTGTTGTTTTGGTGTTGTAAAAGCACAATCTGTTTCTCTGAAAGAAAAGAACAGTTTCCTACTAAACGTCATTGATCTAAAGAAAATAAGTCAAATGAGACCTATACACACATAAAACATAGCTCATTTAGTACAATGGTTTTAAGGAATTGCTTTGGAAAAGCAATTTATCTTACAAATAAGGATTTTTTAAATAAAGAACATATATAACTCCCAACATATATACAACTTTGTTTGAATATATTGTTAAATATTTAATATATTTAGGAACATTTGAGTAAAGTCATTTTAAGATAGTTGAATTATTACTTCACCAATGCTTTCAAAACATTTGAAATTAAATTCTAATGGTCATATGTTAGTTTATGAGGCTATTATCAGCACCTGACTAAAAAGTATCATAAACTCTCTAACAAGACAACACATTTCCTTTTATTTAAAAAATTTGGTTCCTAATTTTTCTATCTCTTCCTGAATCTGAAATTCTTCGCAAAATGCATTTGTTCTTTGTAAGATTTCTAAAAATTTGATATTCTGTTTCAAAGATTAAAAGAATTTCATTCCATTTTTTGTTTTTATAACTTTTAGAGCACTTTTCAGGTGACAGATGTTTAAAATATGCTACCAGGTTCTTTTTTTTTTTCACTTGTATAATAGATGTGCCTGCAAGTGAAATCTTTCTATATTTACTTTTCACATTTACCTTAATCATATAATTTTATATAATAGTACACTTAGTGATGTTTATTAATTAGTGGTTATTTCTTCCTCATTCATATCAAAATGTTCTTATTCTTCATAAAGACATATGCTGACAAAAAATGAACTTGTTTTGATATAGGTGAGAGTATAAAACATCCATACAGAAAATGCCTCTTGTCCACTTGGCTTAAACAATTGGGGAAGCTGCTTTCTGCTGGGCATAGTAGTTGTGCATTCATTACAGTACTTGAAAGAAGCAGGCACATCTCTGAGTTTGACAATAGCCTGTTCTACACAGCAAGTTCTAGGACATCCAGAGCTACATAATGAAACATTTTCTCAAATAAACAGAAAAACAAACCAAAAAAAAAAAAAAAAAGACAGGAAATGGAGACTTTCAATACCATTTACTTCATAAAAGTTGGGATTTATAAATTTCATCACAATATTATTGTAAAACCATTGTTACATACATTTCCTGTTTTCCTCCACATTTGTGTGTATGTACACATGAACACATATATGTGTATGTGTGCGTGTGTGTAGTGTATACATCTAAGCACATATTTAATTGTCTTCATCTGTGCTAGCACTTTTGGAAGACAGACATCCACTTGAAAACACCTTCCTCAGTCATGTCTTCATTCTGTGTTTTGGAGTCAGGGTTTTTCTGTGTAGCTGCAACTTTCCATTTTGGACACAGTGGCTAGCAGGGCCCAATGATCTGACCCTCTCTCTCCCCTAGCACTGGGGTATAGGTGTGTTCTGCCATGCCTGTTTTTTTTTTTTTTTTTTTTTTTTTTTTTTTGTGTGTGTGTGTGTGTGTGTGTGTGTGTGTGAGTTCCGTGGATCCAAAGCAACCACTTTGTTTACTAAGTCATTTTCCAAGTCTCAAATTTTCTTTCAATCAATTTGTTCAAACAAGAAATAATGCTTTTAAGGCAGAGAGTGCAGTTTCTTGCAATGAAACAAGAAAGCAAAACTTGCATATTTTAGAAAAAAGGCAATTTTCACTTCCAGGGAAAAATATACAAATGCCTCCTAGTGGGTTTCAGTTGGAAGCTAAGTCACATACTACACAGTGCATGCCTTTTCACTCTAAAGATAAAATAATGTGCTATCAGAAACAGAAATATAGATGCTTGTTCTCAATTTGGGATATTGATGTAATATTTTTATTATTATTGTTTTTGTTCTAATCTTTATTATATGTCAGGACATGTGCCATCTACTGGGGCTACCATAACAACCACCATAGATTGTCTTAAACAAGAGGAATTTAAATATTTTTTATTATTATTTTTGTGTGTGTATGATTGTATTGCCTGAATGTGTGTAAGTGCACACATGTCGTGCCATACCCATGGAGGTCAGAAAAGGGTGTTGGATCCCCTGGAATTACAGATGGTTGTTAGTCACCATGTAGGTGCTGGGAATCAAACCCATGTCTTCTGCAAAAGCAGCCAATGCTCTAAACTACTGATTGAGCCATCTCTCCAGCCCAGCAAAAGGAATTTAAATTGTCAGAGCTCTGGGGATGGAATATCCAATGTTAGTGTCCAGCAAGATTTAGATTTTATGGAGTGGCATGAAGCTACAGTCTCTCATTTCCTTGTAGGGCTTTTCTTAGTGATGGACATGAAGAGAGGGGAGAGTGTACACATTGGTGTTCTTTCCTGTGAGGACACCAGTCCTCTTGGATTAGAGCTTCCTCTATTCAGTCCCATTTTACTTGACACTTTCTACAGGACCAATCCCCACATTGAAATTAAAATTTTAAGAAAGAAATGTGGGTAGAGGAATGCAAATATTATTTAGAATACATACCAAAAGCACATAAAATATTCAGCTTTGAGTCAGTGAGACTAGCTCCATCCAGGCTCCCATACGTGTCTGTGATTGTGGCAAAGATAACATCTTTAGGTTCTATATCATAACATTACCTATACCAAAATCTCTTTTTCTAGTTGTTTAAAAAATCTATTTCCAAGAACCATCAATATCTAGAACACTGTAGCATTCAGTCAAAGATAACGGCCATGATGATAAGAAGCATTTCATTGCTATTATTAGTTCAGTAAATATCTTACATGACAAGGCACCAGACTTTCCCATATCTTTGGACAGAAGTTAAAGAATGATATTATGAATTAAGCATGAAATTGAAAAACTAGCAATAAATAAATCAAAGTAGATTGAGAGACAAGTATGTGCCTAGTATTGTAATCTACATTTTATGTGGATTCCTTAGCTAAGTATAAACACATATTCTCATCTGTTTGGAGTAGAGAATTATATATTCACCTCATTATTTCAAATCATAATTTTCTACCGGTCAGCCCTATTTCTAATATTCTTTACACTGGTTATCATATACTAATATGTTTGAAGAATTCACCTGCCTCTGATGTTCCTATAAACTCTCAGGTACGAAAAGGGTAGAATGTCCCTCTGGAATCTCATGTCGCACTGTCTCAGCTCATCTCCCAGATTAGCACCAGCTGTGTGACAATCCTGTGGAAAATTAGACTAATGTAATGTCTTCAGTCTCCCAAAAGGAGAAACATGCTCTGTCTATATCTGATTCTGAAACGGGACTTCCTTGCATGACTCAGGAGCACCTGTGTTCTGTTCTACAGTATGGCTCAAAGTTGCACAATTAGTACAACTTTTGGGGGTATGGAAATCAGGGTAGCCCAGGGATGTTATATTCACACTAAAGGTATCCAGCAAAACTGAACTGAACACATTTACCCATGATCTGCTTTACAAGATAGACCCCATATCTGACACTCCTATCAGGCCAGGAACCTGTGATTAGAGAAGAAACAGGCCTTAGTGGAGAACTCACCATTATTATATTTCTAACTATACATAGTACTAAGCCAACTCCTAATGACTTACTGTTATATCTGTAGATTGATGTATTGCTCAGCTCTCACCAGAGAAGTTCCTTCTTGCAGTAAATGGCAATTATCACAGCAACCTACTACAACTGGTCAGAGTGTAGAGAGTAAGAGACTATGGAGTCTTAGCCCTGAATTGGACACCTATATCAAACCCTCACCTCCAAAGGCTCAAGAATCACTGCAGAAGAAGGGGTGGAAAGATTTTAAGAACTGGAGATGGTAGATATCTTCAAGGAAACAGTGTTTTACAGACAGCAGGGTAGTTACTCATATGACCTCACAGTAGTTGTGACAGCATGTACAAGAGCTATGCCAACTCAGCCCAGACAAAAACCCAGCATGGAGGAAGGGAAGGTGGGCAAAGGAGTCCAACCCTGGCTGAGGGACTATTTTCAACTGATAACTGATGGGAGAAAGAGAGTCCATTTTCTTAAAGAAATGCTTGATAGATGTTCTAGGCTCCAAGTGTTGGAGCCCGCACTAAAACGTATTTGAAGATACAAATTAGACTTGATAGGCCTTAAAAATAATAATGGATATGAAATTGGGTAGGAGGTAATAAAAGGGTTTGGAGACAGGAGAAGGGTTCTGAATATGATCAAAATACTTTGTAGGAAATTATCAAAAAATAAAAATGTTTTAAAAATAAAAAAGTAGTATTTCAAATCGAAAAATAAACTCAAATTTTGTTTTTGTTTTAAAGACAGAGTCATCCTGAAGCCAGGAAGTCTTTCTGGACTGGAACTCACTATGCAGACCAGGCTGGCCTTGATTTCACTGAGATCCACTTGCCTCTCCTTCTGGAGGTCTTGGACTAAAGACATGTGCCACCATGCCTAGCTAATAAGTATCTTAAAAAAAATCAAAACAAACAAAAAGACATTATGATTTGAACCACTGTTATCATTCTTAACATTTCACCACAAATGCTAAAGCTGAAATAAAAGACAAAGTTAAGGAAAATAACTTTTCTTTAATGAAGTATCAAACAGTAGAAACATTCAGTGGCTGATAGCACATGCCAAAATCCATCTATATACACATTCACACATGTACAGTCAATTTTTGTTATTTGAGTTTATGCTCTATAAAGTGGCTTCCAACAATGAATTGGTGAATATTGAACCATTCCTTCTAGGAGAATACATTGTTAGTAACGAGTTTTCAGTTAACAGTTTGTGGAATCTGATCAATATAGAACTTTTTAGTTTGAGTTTCTGTTTAAAGGCATTAAAAAATATAATTACGTGCTACATAGGAATAGGTTTTTCATTCAAGGAAAAAAGATGTGCATGACAGTGATCCCATAAAACTACATGAACCATGGTTGCTATAAAAGTATGAACATGTCTGAACATGTTTTTGATGTTTGCACAAAGAGGAAATCATCCAGTGAAGCATTTTCAGAACTGTCCACTATTGTCAAGAAAAGTATGCAGTACCTACAATTAAGTCATTACTACTGACCTCCCCCAAATTGGACAGCAGTTAATACCTGAGCGAAGATCAGCCTAACACAGAACTATTCTCAGTAAGGAGCCTTACATCATCTTGCATTGAAGATCACTAGAAAACAGCTTAGCACTACTCTTGAAAACACAAAAATGCAGAAAATGTTCCCAAATAGCTACCCAAAAGATACCCATTTATATTATGGGAATTTAATTCTATTAGAACTTAACTGGGAATGGTGCAGAGAGACAGTTTTGTTCAGTTATGCATAAGTAATCTAACAATGACTTCGTTCACCCCAGCTGTTAATTTTTGAAATTCAAACATTCATTTTAGCTAACAAACAAATGAAGAATTTTCACATACTGAAGATAGACTATAGGTATGTTCTTTCTTTGATTTGTTTAACGTATCTATGTTATCTACTATCTAAACTCATACATTCTGCTGAAATTCAGAGGTTTTTTTTTTTGTTTTTTTTTTTTAATGACATCAACAGAAATGATACAGGAACTGCAGAGATGGCTCAGTTGGTAAAACTCTTGGTGCGCAAGCATTAGAAATTGAATTCAGATCACAGTCCCCACATAAAAAATTGACAGGCTATAAATGTATCTTTAACACCACAGCTGAGAAGGTGGAGAGAGGTGGATTCCTGGAATTCATTGGCTGGCCAGACAAGATAACTGGTGAATTTCAGGTTCAATAAGAGACAAGTAAGGTGGAGAGGGATTGAGAAGACACTTGACATTAATCTCTGGCCTCCATGTGCACATGCGCACATATTATGTATGCACACAGAAAAGAATAATAAAATAATGTGAAAAAAACAATAAACAGATATGATCCAGATATAGTAAAAAAAAAAAAAAAAAGGTACTGTTTTGCATGATAGAATTATAGTGAAAATAGCTTTCTTTGTTCTTTGGGGAATGAGAACTAATACTCTATAAGGAAATTTATTTTCTTTCATTTTTTAGTATTTTAATATTTGTTTTATTTTTATGATGACAAATAATCAATGTTTCCCTTTTCTGTTTGCTTGCTGTTTGAATACACAGCTAAACCACACAGATACAACCAAGAGATTTTTAAAAAGTGTTTTATTTATTATTTTTATTTTTTATGTACGCGTGTATTGCCTGCATGTCAGTAAGTGCACCTGTGTCATGCAATGCCCACGGAGGACAGAAAAGGCTGTCCGATCACCTGGAACTGGAGTTACAGACAGTTGTTATCTGCCATGTGGTGCCGGAGTCCAGCTCCAGCTGAGTCTGGGGCCTGAAGGGGTGAAGGTAACTGTGGCGGTAGAAATGACTATACCAGAAACCACAATTGCAGTTCTAGTAGAGGCTGTTGACTGACCCGCTCGGGGGAGGTCAGCCCAAATATCTTCTTTCCTTTTCTACTTCTGTCTCTACTTTTCTTCTGAAAGCAGCCTTCTACAACCTTTATTTATAATTAGAAAGTTTACAATAGCAGTAAAGCATCAGACCATAAATCAAACCATGAGTTTGCACAGTATTTCTCAGTGTATGATGTTTTTCAATAATCCCAGTAAAAGGAAAGTACAAAGTTCAATGATTAACCTTTTCTTAACATAGCCAAGCAATGTCTTCATTGTTTTCTTGCGGTTTCTGTTTTACCATAGAAGTGTAAGATAGCCTGGCCCCATTTGCCCTTTAATTCTTTGAATTTAATATTTACATGTAGGCGTGTATATTTGAGAAAATTATTTTTCTCATGGGAATGGGAATAACCAATTCGTTTTATTTATTGTCTAACCAGTTTTCCAATTTATCTTTTTCCTCTCCCTTTTGCTATTTCTTCTGCTATTCCTGAACGTTTTGTATTCTTTGAATCATGTGATTATTTTCTCTATTTCAATATCCTTTATTATTTTGTTGCCATTTATCTTTAAGGGCTTTTTGAATTGCTTTTAGTCTTTGTAAAAGAATAGGCAATTTTTTTTCAGAGGTCATGCACCACCAGCTTTTTACTGACCTAGCTAATCTTTCTATCCAAGAAGGAGTTTCCCTAAGCCAAATGGTTTTTCCTTATACCAAACAAGTCTCAATAGTTCCTCGTTTAGGGTTAAAGTCATAAACTCCTGTAAAAGTAGCAGCGCATCTATTGTATGTTATCTTTTCCTTTTGGGGGAAACCAAGCCTCATTATTAATTACAAATGCAGGTCCAAACGAGATCATAGTCATAGGAGGAAGTCATCTATCTTATTACTTTCATTTTGTTTCAGTAACATAACAATTCTGCTAAAGGCAGAGAGTTCCCCGGTTTAGTTTCCCATTCCATCATCAGAGTTAGTTATCAAAATACTTAAAGAAGAGAATGTTATACAAATTACAAAAACCAGGAGTAACTCGGGAAGGGATATCCACCAAAAGAGCAGCGGTCCTCAGCTTTCGGCTGGAACTTTGTCAAACAGCACTCTTGCCAAGAACCATGGAACTCTTGGAGCCAGCAATATGAGTGTTGGGTTTTGAACTTGGGTCTTCTGCAAGAACAGTCAGTGTTCTTCACTGCTGAGCCATCTCTCCAGTCCCCACAACCCAGAGATTTAATCTCACAGTTACATCCTCATTTTAGATCATCCTCAAAGTCTCTGACTGTTGACCAGTGGTGTGGGGGAGGACTTTAGGTAGAAACATCAAGAGACCAAGGGATGGATGTGGAAGGTCATGAAAACCAGAAGGATCTGGTTTGCATACTTTCCATTCACTCTTTTTGTTTTGTTTTGTTTTAGATAGGGTCTGTCTATCTGGTCTGGAATTTGCTATATAGATGAGGCTGGCACCAAACTCACAGAAATGTACCTGTTTCTACCTCTCAAGTGCTGAGAATAAAGGCATGAGCCACCACACCTAACAAAGACATACAAAGATTTATTTATTTAAATTTTATGTACATGAATATTTTGCCAGGATTTTCCCAATGCCTGGTACCCAAGGAGCCCAGAAGAGGGAATCATGTCTCTTGGAACTGGACACACAGAAGATGGTGAGTTATGTGGGCTCTCGGAATGGAGCCCTGGTCTCTTGCAAAAACCCCAAGTGCTTTTAACAGCTCAGTCATCTGTCTAGCCCTTCCATTCATATTTACCTGCGCCTCAACCCTTGGAATGAAAATGAGCAGTGAGAATTAGCCCTCCCAGAGAGGAAGTAGGAAGTGATCACATTTCTGGTCAAAACTTTCGAGAGTCTCATCCTGGTTCCCTGGCCACTCACCTTGCAGGAAATTGATTTTCTGCTGCCAGGTACTCTACATATGACTGATCAGAGGAACCTTGAAAATCCTGAAGGACAAATAGTGATCTAGGATACAATGCCATTGCCTTTTAGTAAACATAGGATTAACGTCAAGTTCAGTTATTTTACCAGTCTCCCATCCAACAGAATATAATCATAAGAATACGTAAACCTATTTCATTTAAATGCAATTCAGCCATTACGTGAAAGGTTCCAGTAAGTATATCCTTCTGTCTTGCTAAGGCATCTTCAAAGCCTTTGAGATCAGCATGTTGCCTTCTTTTTGCTCATTTCCACTGTTAAATGTGTTCCTTTGACAATCTCTTATCCATGGAGATTAAAGTATCTAAACAAGTTTGCTTCAAGAAAGAAAGGTGAATAGACATAGTAATTTTATATAGAGATCTTTTGCAAGCTCACTAACTCCACTTTTTTTTCTTCCATTTTCACATGCAAGCAGACTTGGTGTTTTAGAATGCAAAGGCTCTGAAATTACATATATATATGACATGGAAATGGATTTCTGACTTGGGGAAATGCTGTCAGCTTTTTAATTTATTTGGTTTATTCCTTATATATTTCTGTGACTCTGTATTCCTGTATAGTCTCTTGTGGAAATATATTATTTATATTGAACAAGAAATTGACACTTTTCCTGCAACTTTTCTTCCAAATCACTTAATCTTAAAAGATAGGGTTGTGGCAAAAGACATGTTTATTTGAATTATCAGTCTTTTAGGCTAAGCATTTGCTTTCCTCCTTAGTATTTTTTTTTTTTTCTTTGCTCTGGTTCTTGAAGCAAAATGAGAAAAACAAACAAACAAAACAAAATAACATTATTTAAACCAATCATAACACCTAGATAAAAACTGCATGCATGAATATATTCAAGCCTCTCTCTGAAGACACCACATGAATGACTTAATGTAGTGAACTTTGAAAAAGCAAGATCTACCGCATACTCCCAACATATATTAAGACATTGTGTTCTTGTAGAGCAAATTGCTCCATGGAATGAAGTTGTCTCTTAATATGATATTTATTCCAACATTTACTTGGTGAAAATTTATGATGAACTATAAAAATAAAGATGGAGGCTGCAAGATGGATAAATGATGCTGAATGACAGCCAACATTCCTGGTTACCTCATGTCCTCCAATCTGTCTGAATGATCAGTTTTTAATCACAGAAACAGAGCAAATAATGGACAAAATTTCTCAACACTGGCTACTTTGTTCAAGTCCTTTTTACTTTTCTAGCCAGAACTTCTTTTACAGTTTCATTAGCTAACAGATTACTCCTTTATTTCACCTTAAAGAATATTAATATTAAATATAATGTTCATCCATTTTTACCCACTTGAGAGATATAACTCTCTGGAAGTGTTAACAAATGTTTGGGTGATTCACTCCCGAGGAAAGAAAAAAAATTTTTTCAAGTGTAACCACCCTTAAATTGATAAAGGAAATTAATCCAAATTAGTGAGTGACTCTTGGAAGCACACTATAAAATGTGTCAGAGCAGAGAAACTCCTCTGCGGAAAGCAGGCTTTAAGTTCCCTTCTCACTTCATGTCAGAAGGAATGAAGGAGCAGGCTCTGTTTCCATCATAGTCATGAGGCTTGAATATAGCTTCTGTTAGATTCCATGTAACAATCTAATAAGAGGCACCTTGATAACTCTACACAAGGTTTATAATGAATCACAACGAAATGCAATGCCTTTGTGTGTTTTAAAAAAAATTGATATAATATACTTAGCAGAAAGGAGACAATGTTAAAGATATATGAACATATTTTATTTAAACTTAGTTTAATGCCTCTTTAAAATACTCTTTCCTACATCTGAGAACACCAGAAGATGGGTGGCCAATCCATTCTGACAAGGTCCAGAAAGAAGGTAGTTCCAGTGAAATAACCTTATACCTCTAGCAGTTTTTTCTTTTGCATCAAGGAATGTTCTGCTGTGTAGCCATAGTGAACAGAAAAAATTTAAAAATAATTGTCTCGTCTATAAAAGGTCTGCCTACAGAGGTGAGAAAATCCACCCCGAAAAAGCTCCAAGTGACTATTCGATTTCTTGGGGTCAAAAGAAAGCAATTGACCTTCTGTAAAGAGAATATTCTCTCCCAGGGAAAAGGACACAGTAATCATGCCCAGTGAGAGAAATTCACATTTAAATATTGGCCATTATCAGGAATGAGACCTTGGAAAGAAAACCTTTCCTCTTCTCCTTTGACTCTTCATTACTTGGGCATATAGCTGAATCACAAGGACTACCAGAGACCTGCAGAGCCACCTAGCAGGCCAGGAGAGGGGTGTGAAGTTGGGAAAGGAACCAGAGGAAAAAAGACTCCACTTCTGCACCCTGTTAAATTCTCACCATAAATCTCCAGTTGGCGTCATATTTAAGTTGTGGACTTAAAATTGTACACTTAATCAACTTCTCCTTTATGAAACATTTCGTTACTGCTTGTACCAGTCACCTTCAACTTGACACATCTGAGAAGAAGGAACCCCTATTGTAGAATAGACTCTATGGCATTGGCTGAGTTCCTACCCTGGCTTTCTTCAGAGATTAACTATGATTGGAATGAGTGATTCGAAAATACTTTCTTCATCAAGTTGGCTTTGGTCAGGGTACTCATAATAGCTACAGAAAGGAAACTAGGACACTGCACATTCCATACTTGAATCATGCTCTATGCTTTACAAAGTGATTCTTAGACTGAGATTTTCTTTCCACAAACATTTTTGCCACATTTCAAACTGATATCATAGAAAAAATTATAAAATAAACATTTCCATCATAAATTTCTAAGAATGATGAAAGTCAGAAGTATTTTTAAAGAATTATAAGCTGTCTTTCTACAAAATGTTTGTTGTACTGAAACAAAAACAACAAAAGTTGTGTTCTCTCTCTTAAAAATGATGGACAGAATTCAGTTCGGAAACTCCCAAGCAGCTCTCATGGTCCCTTCTTGTTTTCTCCATCACTTTTGTCTTCTGATATTTTTCTCACTATGTACATTCTCTAGAATATTTTGGCAATTTCACCTTTACTGTTTAAGCTTTATCTTTTATCCCTGTCTTCACAATTGATTAACTCTAGAGACTCATCATCCATCTTTCTAAACTCAACTTTTTGCCCTTGGCACAACAGTGCCAACAAATGACAAAGTCATTTGTCTTCTGAATTTGTTTATATTTATTCATTGTGTTTTGATCAAAATTCTTTATGGCTCTTCTTCAAGCAGTGCTGAATATGCACAGGGGGGAATTTCTGGGGCAACATCATTATGTTTCTTACTATATATAAAATGCATTGCATCCTGTCACTAGCCCACAATGGTAGTCTTCAACTCCAGCCACTACTGTCAAAATACAACACCACAAACATTTTTTTCTTATCTTTCTTTTTATGTGTTTCTTCAATTTATTTTCTCTTAACTTTCTATTCTAAAGGTTTCAGATGGAAACTGGCTCATTGTGGTATAATCTTTTAAAAATATTTTATTATTTATTTGAGATTACATACATGCATGAAATCCATTTTAACAATTTTTTAAAGCTTCACTGAAGTTGTTATTTATGTAAATTTTGGGGGTATGAGTTGTTTTTAATGAATTTATATAGCTAAATATCATTTGTGTATCAACACAAATAATCCAGAAAAGTAATAATAAATAACCTGAACTTCATTAGAATTAAATTTTTCTTTGCTCTCCTAATGCTTTCCCCATAACCTCTGTCATCTCAGTCAGCTCTTTTTTTTTTTTTTTTTTTTTTTTTTTTTTTTTTTTTTTTTTTTTTAAAAAAAAAAAAAAAAAAAAAAAAAAAAAGAGGACGATAAATCTAATTAGCACTTGATCTACTGAGTTTTGTTGTCTTCCTCTCCCCTTATCCCCAACACCGCTACCCCTGCCACACATCTTGGGAAAACAGACTTGTCCCACATACAAAGTTGTACTTCTTAAACTGCCAACTTCTTAAGTCCTGTGGACATGGATGGTTTGTCTTCTGCTATTTAGTCATGATGCCTAGTTCATTAACATGTCTGTCCACCATTTCCCCTCATATGAGTACAAATTATCACCTTTCAGGACTGGAGAGATGGCTTAATGGTTAAGAGCACTGACTGCTCTTGCAGAGGACCTGGACTCAGTTATAAGCATCTGTATGGCAGCTAACAACCATCTTTAATCAGGGTCAGGGCATCCAATGCCCTCTTCAGACCTCCACACAAATTGCATGACATGGGTGCACTTATATATATGCAGAAAAAACAGTCATACATATAAAATTAAAATAAATTTAAAATAGAAAGAAGAAATTTATCACATGTGAGAATATGCTGACTTTCAGATGGAAATTGTTGTTTATTATTTTAACATTTATTATTTCTGACTAATAAAATTTTAACTTTAGTTTTTCATTATATTGCCTTCTGACATATAGCCCAATAGCATAGTTTTATATATGGAACCTAAAGATAAATGTTTTCTTTGGGTCTCTGGCATCAAATTCAGAATACAAATTTAAATTACTGTCCATGCTGCCAAGCACTTGCTCTATAGTCTTATAAATAAATGTCAGCCTTTATAGTATTTGGTCCTTACCTTACTACAGCCATTGTGAACTCTCACAAACCAATGTCTTCATCCTCCAAGCCTGTCTTTTACTTGTCATTTCTGAGACACATTTTAAAAATAATTTTAAATCCATTTGCTTGAATTCTCACTTATGACTTACTTCTATTTTCTGTTTTTTCCTAATGTTTTTTTCTATGCCAGAAGTGCCAAAGCTTTCTTAACTGTCTCATAGTTTGCTCTTTATTCCCTAAACAGTTGTTGTGAAATGGTAAAACTAACTCCATTTTCCTCTAGCTAACTTTTATTTCCTTTGTTTCGCCCAGCCAGTCCCACTGTAGCTAGCCAGGCAGAATGTCTCATCAGGCAGTTTCAGGAAGTACATTGTTTCTGCAACACTGGGGAACTTAAAAGTAGCCAGGTACCATGTCCAGGTAGCACGTACTCCCACGTAGCCTAACTGAAACTTTTTGTTAACTGAAAACCTTTGTTAACTGACCTGTCCCTGAACTGGAATAACTATGGTTATTCTCTTTGCCCCTGGCATGACGTAATTGTGGTTTTAAGCTTTTTTAAACTTTGCCCTGCTTCTCCTTGGAGTCAAGAGTATTTTTGAGCATTAGCCATCTCTTTATTTAGCCACCAGCTATTAATAAAAGACTCCTAATTTCCCACCATTATGAACTCATCTGTGCATCACACTCAGTATCACAGTTGTCTGTATAATAATAGAATGCAACGAATTAGCTTAAATAAATTCATACACTTCTATAATTTAAAATGATTTCAATTTATTAATAAACAATAAATGGAGTAAGCTACTGTGTGGCTTACTTTTTTTTTTTTTTTTTTACTACGTATGCCTTTTTGTCTAACTTCCCTGAGATTCTGCATGACTGAATATATTTAGTCAATTATTTTCCTGGAATGTCTTCTTATAAATAAACAGAACTCACGTTTTTAAATTTTGAATTTGTCATTGTCAAAAATTCTGTGATGTTGAAGAATCATTCCAGTAATTACATCAGTACTGATAAATCATTATAGATTCATGTTCATGCTTCATATTTTAATAATTTACTCTGTCTTATTCTAACAGAGAAGAGTATTAACCTAAGGTATACCTGACATTTCTTTGTTTCACAAAAGACTTTTACCCTTCTTTGATTGTGACCCTATTCATCTAGCTCTCTACTGATGAATGTCACAGTCACAAAAGACTCAAAATATTCATCATCATGTGATCAAAATTCAAGCAAAATATATAAACAAAATAGAATACTTAACCAGAAAGAAGAAAATAGTCATGACAGCATGCATGCAACTGGAGATAATTGTGCTAAGGGTAATAAGCCAGGCAAAGAAAATAAAAAATCATGAACATATATAGAATTTCTACAAAGTGTTGTACCTCATCCACTGGACCCCAAAAAGACCACTGAGGGCCCAACACATCAAAATGCAAAAGCAAAGGTTTATGGTTTATTCGGGCTTAATCTCGGGCTCTCAGACCTCACCAACTCAGCGGATCCATGCTGAGAGCCCAGAGTAAGGGAGAGTGGAGCCTTTTATAGGTTTTAGACAAAGAGAGGAGGAGAATAATAGAGTCATATCTCGATTGGTCCAAGGAACCCGGGCGTGCCAACACACTTTTGAATTGATTGGTTACAAGGGATGTAGTCCTGGAGGTCTCTCATTGGTGGGTGCTACCCTCAGGGCTGTGGAATGTGATGACTGTTATCTGTCGGGCCAGGAGTCTCCATTTTTACATTATAGGGCAGTTTTCCTGCCCAGGCTTGCTTAATCTATAGTTTCCTGGAAGAGGGGGAATAGCAAGTGGGGGTCAGGGCATGCCAGGGCATGTCTAGGCATGTCTATAGCAGCAGCCAAACATTTTACAGAAGCTAAAAGAGCAATTAGTGGGGATCTGGAGGGATTAGGGGGTAGCAGGTGAATGAAGAGGGTCTCAGGGTCCTACATTCCCCCCTTGTCTTGTAACTGGGGAACCCAATCATGGGTTCTGGTCGGCCACCTCACAGGTATCTGGGGGGATCATGCTAAGGGGCATATGGGGATTTATGTTACTTGCAGGAAAGTTTCCATCAGCCAATAAGCAGTTCAATGTCAACAATAGACAGGTTAGCAGGAAAAGTCTCTTCGGATGCGGAGCTTGAATGGATTTGAAGGGTGTGGGGATGCCTTCCAGGTGTCTCCCTTGTAATCCTCTGGGACTGCAAATGGGTCGGCAGGTTTTGAGTGGGAGTAGTGCACCCAAGCTGCAACCCCCTCCACTTTAAATGTGGTGGGAGTTGTCAAGAGGATCACGAAGGGGCCCTTCCATCTTGGCTCGAGATTTTTCCATTGGTGTCTGCGGATGAAGACCCAGTCGCCTGGTTTAAACCTGTGGGGTTGTGGGGGAACAGCAGCTTAATATATGGCTCTGAGTTGTGGCCAGACACATTGGTGGGTTAGCTGCAACCACTGGAGTGAGTCCAGCAGGTCTTGGTCTCCCAAGGTCGATTTTAGGTCAGCTTGGAGGCTAGGCATCATAGGAGGGGGGTTTCCATACATGATTTCAAAGGGGGTCAAACCCATCTGGTATGGAGTGTTTCTTACTCTAACAAGGGCAAAGAGGAGGAGAGCCACCCAGCCTGCATCAGTCTCTAAAGCTAATTTGGTTAAGGTCTCTTTTAGAGTTCTATTCATTCTTTCTACCTATCCTGAACTCTGGGGTCTATAAGCACAATCTAGTTTCCAATTGGCCCCCAGTGCAGTGGCTATTCCCTGGCTTACCTGAGAGACAAAGGCTGGCCCATTATCTGATCTGATTGTAGTTGGGAAACCATACCTGGGCAGGATCTCTTTGATTAGCTTCTTGGCTTCCACGTGAGCAGTCTCATGCTTGGTTGGGTAGGCCTCAGTCCATCCAGAGAAGGTGTCTATGAATACTAGTAATTTGGCTACTACATGAGCCGTCTCATGCTTGTTTGGGTAGGCCTCAGTCCATCAAGAGAAGGTGTCTATGAATACTAGTAAATATTTATATCCAAATTTTCCCTGTTTGATCTCAGTGAAATCAGTCTCCCAATACATACCCAGTTGTGTCCCTCTGCTCCAGGATCCTGGGTTACCATGGGATGGAGCTGAGTTGGTTAATTGGCAGGCATGACAATACCTAACAATTTTTTCAATTGCTTGATTTCCTTCCTGAATTTTAACTTTGGCCTTCCTTAGTAAGTCTTGCATCCTTCATGTGCCATGTGTGATGCTTGATGTATTTTCTTGAGCAATCTTAAGCCTAAATTCTGAGGTAGGATAACTTTTCTATCCTTGTCCTCCACCAACCCTCTAGACATTGAGTCATAGGGAGAGTGTGTATCCAGGCTAAGTCCTCTGGGCTATAGTGGGGAGTTTTAGGCAGTTCCCTTGCTCCGGGATTAACAAGAATGGGCAGGATTGTGGAGGTCAGGGCTATTTCTTTAGCTGTCCTGTCAGCCAGATTATTTCCCTTCTGGGTGGGGTTGTTTCCTTTTTGGTGACCCGGGCAGTGGATTATGGCTAGTTTTGTTGGGCCCCAGAGGGCTTGCAGGAGGTCTAAGATCTCTTGTTTATTTTTAATAGTCTTTCCCTCTGCAGTAAGGAGGCCCCTCTCTTGATAGATGGCCCCATGAATATGGGCAGTGGCAAATGCATATCTGCTATCTGTGTAGATGTTGAGTCTCTTTCCTTTACCCATATTTAGGGCTTTGGTAAGCATGATCAGTTCAGGTGTTTTGGGCCAATGTACCTATTGGCAGTGGCTTGGCCCAAATGACTCTTGAGGTGGTTGTGACCGCTCCCCCAGCATGCCTTTTACCATTTCTAATGAAGCTGCTTCCATCCGTGTACCAGGTTTCTTCGGCATCAGGCAAGGGAACATCTTTCAGGTCAGGTCTGATGCAATGCACCTGTGCCAGAATTTCAGTACAGTTGTGGAGTGGGTCCCCTTGTTGGGATCTGGCAACAGCGTGGCTGGGTTCAGGGCTGCTGGTACCTGGAAGGTGATCCTGGGCGGATTTAGGAGCAGAGCCTGATAATGAGTTAATCGGGCATTGCTCAACCATCGATC
>NW_008355275.1:4140786-4142342 GCF_000622305.1 Nannospalax galili
GCTTTTTGGAGGTGCACAAGTCTTTAGCACAGTCTCTTTGCAGGCCTTAATCAAGCACCGCTGCCCTTCCTTGAGGATGTACCGTAGATAAGTCTCTTCTTGTAGACATATCTGAGCTTTTTTTGCTGAGGCCCGGTATCCCAAGTCCCCAAGTATGTGGAGTAAGTCCTCTGTCCCCTCCAGGCAGGACTTCTGGTCCGGTGCCACGATCAATAAGTCATCTACATATTGTAACAGGCTTATGTCGGGGTGTTGGGCTCTGTACTCACCCAGATCTTCATGCAGGGCCTCATCAAATATGGTTGAAGAATTTTTAAACCCTTGAAGCAGTCGTGTCCAGGTCAGCTGGCCATTGATCCTGCCTCCGGATCATGCCATTCGAAGGTAAAGTAGGGCTGACTGCTGGGAGCTAGTGGCAGGCTGAAGAAGGTGTCCTTGAGGCCCAAAACTATATACCATTGCCGATCTGGTTGCAGGGTACTGAGTAACATATAAGGGATGGGGACAGTGGGATGAATGTCAATGACTCTCTTGTTCACCTCCCTCAAATCTTGTACTGGTCTATAGTCCCTGGATTGGGGCTTTTTGACAGGCAGGAGTGGGGTGTTCCAGGCAGACTGGGTCATTCTCAGCACCCCCAGTTCCATTAATCTTCTGATATGTGGAATAATTCCATGTTTTTCCTCTAGGGGCATAGGATACTGGCACAATTTAACAGGGTCTGCCCTTGCTTTGAGTTCAACATATACAAGAGGCCTGTGTCCTGCCAGACCCATAGCCCCTGCTTCTGCCCAGGCTTGGGGAAATTTTTGGAGCCAATCTGATATGTCAGGGTTTGGTTGGATCGGCTCCTGATGGAGTCTATATTCCTCAGTCAGGTTGTTGGTAACTAGAACCTGAACTGGTGCCCGATTGTAAAGCAGGGTGGCTCCTTTAGCTGTGAAGTTGATCTGTGCCCCCATTTTTGACAATAAATCTTTGCCCAGAAGTGGGTAGGGACATTCTGGGATTACTAGAAATGAGTAGGATACCTGGCCATTCCTAAATCTACTGTTCTTCAGGTAGTCCATGAATAGGGCTTTGTTCCTATTGCCCCCTGTACCCATGTACTTCTGGAGGACACTGGCCCTCTTGGCTCCAATAAAACCAAATTCTAGGCACCAGTATCCACCATAAACTCAATTTGTTTCCCCTCTATTTTCAGGGCTACCCTGGGCTCAGGGAGGGGACCTGAGCCCCATCTCCCCAGTCACTGTCTTCACCCCCAATTAGAGCTGTTAATACCTTAGCTGATCGCTTATTCTGATTGGGGCAGTCCTTCACCCAGTGCCCTTCCTCCTTGCAGTACGCACACTGGAAGTACACACACTAGTTTTTCCCTACCTTATTTTGTGGTCTGGATCCTGCCGGTGAGCTCCCTCCGTACTGGGTGTTGGTTGCCAATAATATCTCTCTGAGGTCCTTCTTGTGGCAGGCCTCTTGTCTCCCCAGGACCCTGGTCAGCTTTGCTTCCTGTCTTTTTTCTTTTCTTTCCTCTCTTTTTTCTGCTGTCTCCC
>NW_008355276.1:0-409 GCF_000622305.1 Nannospalax galili
CAGTCTCAGCGGCAAGCTGTTCAGCTTGCTGAAGAAGCTCACCAAACCCCTTGGTGTCCATTGGAGATGTAGATTCTAAATGGGAGGAAAAGAAAGAGAGCTAAGTCAAGCTGGAAAGAGGCCTCGATCACTGCCTCAAGCTGGTACAAGCTTAATAAAACCCCAGAACTTTTTGTAAACAGAAAGGCAGACAGCTCATCAACAAGCAGGATTTGTTCCTGAACATAGCCCAAGAACAGGCTTGACAGAGAAAATGAGTCAGACTGTGAACAGATCATTGCTGTGCATATTGACTGGGCCAAGACTGATTTTTACCACCAGAACAAATGCAAGGTATTACGTCACAGGCTAGAATTCCTGCTTCCTTCTGCAGACTCAAAACAGATAAGGAAACGGAAGCAGCTGTGGT
>NW_008355276.1:3370-11027 GCF_000622305.1 Nannospalax galili
TCCATTTGTCCATGGAGCAAACCATCTGAAATTCTTTAAATGCACTGGCAAAGTTGCCTAGCTGGTTTAGGCTAGTTGGGTCAAAACAGGGAGAAAGTGTCCCCTAAAGAGTTCTTAGCCATATTTATAAGAGAATTTAAGAATGGGCCCAGCTGGAAATTTTATCATTGTATTAGGTTGTTAAAGAAAAAATCCCCAGGGCAGGCAAGCTGGCAATCTTGGCAGCTGCCTGGAGGGGGTGAATAGCAGGAAGGAAAAAAAAAAAAAAACAGTCTTGGGGTCATGCAGGTTTAAAGCCTGCATGGGAGGTCAGACACATGGTGGGCTGGCAGGCAAGCACACAGCAGGGAGTAGAAAGCTTTAGTATGGGAGGGGGAGAGAGAGGAGAAGGATACAGAGCATTTGCATGTGTAGGGAATCCATAAGTAGTTAGAGAAAAGAGGAAAGATAGTCTAAATGATGGAAGCAAAGGAGAAGAGACCTCGAATTGGATTGAACGGTATCAGAAATCATCCCAAGTGAAGTGAGGAAGAAAGTCAGTGGAAGAGGACAAAGACAGGAAAAACAATGAAAGACAGCAGAACTTCCAGGTCCATGGCAAAGGAGGAGGGAGGGGGAGATGCTGGAGCAAGGATGCAGGTAGCAAATGGATGAAGCAGCTCCCTCCTGGAGACCAGTGCTGTCCAGGAGTGACAGAATTAAATGGGAAAGGAGATCAAAAGAAGATGTAGGCAAGGCAGAGTGTGTTCCCCAGTGAGGAGAGGCAGAAAGAGGTGAAAGCAAAGCAAAGAGATGGGAGAGGAGGAGAGCGAAAGGAAGGGTGGGAGAGTACCTGAAAGCCAAGTCAGTGGCGTTGGAGAAGTCAAATTGGAGGGCTTGTACAGTTCCCTTGAAATAAGAACAAGGTTTTGGCACCATCTGATAGGTAGACTATGAATGAATTTGGTGATTGGGAGAAAGCACCAGGACACAGATAAAACTCCATTGGAATACAGTTTATTAGCAAAGGAACACATGGGGCAGATTCCCTTCCTGGCAGGGAAAATGTCTGCCCCGGGTCATGAGCTGGGGTCTTTTTATAGGGGGAGGCTTCTGCTTCTAGCAGAAGGCGGGAAGATATTTTTTTTAAAGTTGGGGGGCAGGGGTGGGGGGGAGCTTGGGACTGTTAAAATCTGCCCTTTATAGAGATCAAAGGGGGAAACCTGCTGTGTTGGCCAAACAGTGGAGAAAAGTCTGCTTCTCTTGACTTCAAAGACCAGGGTGCTTATCAACTTGGTTCCCTTTTCTCAGGGGCTTGTGAGGTCCCTGAGGCCCTGTTGGTGAGGGGGCGGGGCTAACTGAACCTTAACACTAACAAGCCTAAAGATCTGAGTTTGATTCCCAGGCCCCACATGATGGAAGGAAAACTCCCAAAAGTTATCCTCAAACTTCCACATGCTTGTCATAGTGCGTGCGCTCGCGCGCACACACACACACACACACACACACACACACACACACAGTTAAACTGCTCTTCCCTACTACTTTTTGTTTTGGCTTGGTTTTGGTTTGGTTTGGTTTTGGTTTTAGTTTGGTTTGGTTTGCTTTTAGCGGACAACTTTACATTACTCCAGGATATCCTATAATTCAGTATTTTACTCCGGCTGGCCTTAACCTCATGGAAATCTGGCCTCAGCCTCCTGAGTGTTGGGATTAAAGGTGTGAATCATCATGCCTGGCTCCTTTATTGTTTTGAACATATGAACCATGGTTAGATCACAATCATTCTAACATGGTTAGATCGCAATCATTCTGTCAGCTGTCAATTACAACCACCAAAAAAGAAAATTACATCTTACCACATACTATTATTTCAGTTGCCTCTGGAAGAGGAGGAAAGGGATGATTTTTGAAAAGGGGGTAGAGGGAGCTGGGGAGATGGTTCAGTAAGTAAAAGTCACTAGCATGACACCTGAGCTCAAATCTCCAGCATTCAGGTAGATACCAGATGCACAGCACGAGTGTCTGTAACAGCATCAGTATCTACACTCCCAGCATTCCTATGGGGAGATGGGAAGCAGAGACAGGAGTGTCTTGAGAAGCTGGCAGTTCAGCTAGCCAGGCTTATGCAGCCTAAAAAACAAAGAGATCTTGAGTCAAAGTAGCAGAGAGGACTGACACCCAAGCTTGTCTTCTGACCTTCACATGTGCTGTCATGGCATGCATGCCCATATTCACATACATCAAAAAGAAAAAGTTGTTGAGGAATTCCTTATAGTCCCATGAGACTTAGTAAAAAAGATCTAGATTTGATCATTAGTTACAAGATAGGCTACTGGAGAAATCAAAGTCAAATCAATTAACCTAGACAGAAAAGAAAGATCTGGATGAGTTAGCAGCAGTATTGCTCGGATGACTCAGTGTTTGCAGCAAGAACTGTGAATCATCAGCTTCCCTGATATATAAAATGTCCCTTGTATTAATTCATCTCCAAGTAGCAATGAGAAGTGACCCAGCAGCACACAGAAACACAAATTACCTAACATAAGAAACTTTCTGGTGAGGTCTTAGCTGTCCAGAGAGACAGATAGCCCAGTTACAAATAGAGCTGTGGACCCCAGGTGGTTCCACCCCACATCTACCCTCTTACCCTAGGACTGGATTGTCTTGAGTGATATCTAAGGCCCCACCCAAACATATTTATCTTTAAAATCACCTCTGCTTCCTCAGAAGCAGGAGCTCCACTTGTGCGGAGACAGAAATTCCTTATGGAAATATTCTTAGGAATAATGCTGGCTTTACTTTATAGCTAGCAGAACTGAGATAAGTCACCAAAAGGCCTTTGACTATGGTTCTGAGTTTTCTTTCATCCCAAGGACCATGTGATAATATCCTGAGATACTTTTGGTTATCATAATTTGAGGCAGGAGACACATACTACTGCAATGTGGAGGGCAGTGGCCAGAGTTTTAGCTAAACATCCTATAAACCACAGCACGGCCTCCAACAAAGAATGAATTGACCCAAAATATTAACAGTTCCCAGGCTAAGAAACTCTGCTATAAACTAAGGAAGGGTTCTTGTCCTAAGAAACATGACATCGAATTAGAGACATAGGATCACTTGGAAAAAATAGTTTGCATGTTTAACATAAGAGCACTACAGCTTTTACTAGACCCAACAACAGTATAGGGTGCTTCCTCCTCAAGTAATCTTAAAATCACTGTATATACAAAATGAGCTCATTCGTAGGCAGGCATGGTGGCACATGCCTTTAGTCCCAGTGATCGAGGCAGAGGCAGTGGATTTCTGTGAGACAGAGGCCATTCTGGACTACTTAGCGAGTACCAGGCCAGTTGGGGCTACAAGGAAACTGTCTCAAAAAGACAAAAAAATAAATCTCACTTGTTTTTATAGTGGTATACACACTCTAGTTATTAAATAGCAATGGAGAGTTCAAAGTTCCAGCCTCACCTGGGACTACAGGAAGACCCTGTTTCCAAAAAAATAAAAAGAAAATAAATAAATACAGAGAGAGAGAGAGAGAGAGAGAGAGAGAGAAATGGAAATGACCAAATCATAGCCTGGATGATATGCCACAATTCACTTTCAACACTGGGGAGGTGGCCAGGCTGTATGAGTCAATACGGATTTTAAAAACAGGAAAAGACTGATCTATGGTGTTGGACACCAGAATGCTGGTTATCTTTAGGGAAGCAAGGGGAGTACTGACTGGAGGGAACATAACACACCTTTCTGGGCACGATGGACTGAATTCTGGTTCTTCAAAATTCTTTTTAAGTCCTAATCCCCAATGGAATGGCATAAGGAGATGGGGCCTCTGGAGAAAGTGAGGGTTAAAATAAAATGATGAGTGGTGGCGTCAACAGATGCAATTAGTGGCTTTCTATGAAGACACACTAGAGAGCTTGCTTTGTCTTCCCTCACCCGCCCCTCCTCAGGCACATAATTCAAGGAAAGGCCATGTGAGCACAAGCAGCAGATGGCCATCCACAAGATCCTCACCAAAACCCTACCATATTCTGCCTCCAACTTCCAAACAGTGAGAGAAAAATCACCAAACCCCACCACACTCAACCTCTAATTTCTAAACAGTGAAATAAAAATGGGGGATGGAGTATGATATATGTGTTGGGGAATGCCATGTCTTGAGGTTTTTGTTTGTTCTGCCTTGTTTTAACAGAATCTTGCCATGTAGCTAAGCTGGCTCTGAACTCACAATACTGGCTCTCAAGTTCTAACTCAGTCTTCTCCTTTGCATTGGCACCTGACGTCAGATTGCTGACTTACAAGTATCCTTCCCTCTCCAAACTCAGACACTGTAACACAGAGATAAAAACATTTTATTTACTGGGGGAGGGGGGAACCACACACTGCCATGGCATATATGTGAAGGTCAAAAGACAACTTGTGGGAGTTGGCTCTCTCCTTCTACCATGTGGGTCACAGGGATCAAACTCAGGTCATCAGGCTTGGCCTTTACCTAATGAGCCATCTTACTGGCCCCAGATAAATTTTTTTAAAAGAAAGTAAGTAGGTAGGTATTCAAAGCCAGTGCTTAGTCCTAGTAAACTCTGAAACCAAATTCTACACATTCAGAAAACTCTCCAAACTCACTACCCAAGCTATTATCTGAACAGACACAAGGGACACTTAAATTCTTACAATGAGATCCTCTAACTACAGCTCATTGCCACCTCACTTCTCACAAAGGCAAAATGCTCTTCCTTTCAGCCCAAGCCCTTGTGTAGCGTGGAGTCAGCGTTCTTCTACCACTCTCCATGGCCTGCTCGCTGAAGCCACTTCACCTCTGACATCACACTCCTCATAATGCTCTTGCTTAAAAAACCTCTCATGCAGAGGGAGTCCAGGGAGACTGCTTTTGACTTTCTACATCCTGTCAGCAGATTTACTGTCCATGACAGTGCCTGTACACCCCCTGCTCAGTGCTCCTAATCACACCGTTTTTCTCAAACAGAAACACCCACCCAAGCTTCCGTTGTACCCAAGCTGCAAGCAGCTGTTCCATCCTTTTGGCTGTGAGACTTTGGGCAAGATAATTACTCCCTCTGGAACTCATCTTTGAAAAGGAACTGTACCTTCCTCACCTGCCACACAGAAACCACCGATAAATAAGAAATATTAAGGCCAATTCAAGCCTCACCTATATTATGGCTTGGATGTGGTCTAAGGAACCCCAAAAGTTTTGTGTTGGAAGTTTGGTCCCCAGTATGGCAATGTTCAGAGGCGACAGGGCCTTCCTTCCAAGAGGCTGGGCTCATGGCTGCCACTGGCTTCTGCAGTCACCACTTCCTCTGCAGCTACAGAACACCCTTCCCTAAATGCTCATGAGGCTTATCCCCTTACTCCATTAAGGTCTCTGCTCACAGGTCCCCTTTCCGAAGTTGATCAGACACCCCAGCTAAAGCAGTCCTACCATTTCCCTACTTTATCCCTTTAGAAACATGTATCAATGCCAGGTATAACCCTACCTGCTCATTAACTTATCATCTGTCTCCTAACAGACATCAGCTTCTCAAGTCTGGAAACCCTGGTCTGGTTTGTTCACAGCACCAATTCCTAGTGCAATGACAAAAAGTACCCAACACAACACATAGTCCAAAAATACTGAAGTGAGAGAGGGCAGGGTTATACCTTTGGTAGTCCTCACAGACCAACACAGGAATTTAGGAAATAGAATCATGGGGGCTGGGGAGATGGCTTAGCAGTTAAGAGCATTGACTGCTCTTGCAGAGGACCCAGGTTCGATTCCCAGCACCCACGTGGTAGCTAACAACTGTTAGTAACTCCAGTTCCAGGGGATCCGATGCCCTCTTCTGACCTCCATGGGCATTGCTCAAAATGGGTACACTTACATACATGCAGGTAATACACTCAGACACATTAAATAGAAATAATATTTTTTAAAATCTTAAAAAAACATGAATTGTGACACATTTTTGGCAGTGTCTGAGAACTTTCTCTGATGGTCAGCAATTATGTATTGAGGATTTAGCTACTATTTGAAGGCACTGGTAGAGTTTTGATTTTTTTTTTTTTAAAGCTGAGGAGATGGCTCAGCGGGTAAAGTGCTTGCTGCTCATTGAGAATCTGAGTCTTACTCTAGCACTCATGTAAAAACCAAGGTATGGTGGCATAGGCCTGACCTCAGATGGGTGCAGGTAACGAGCAAACACAGTCCGATCCTGGGGACTCAGTGGCTGGCCAATCCAGCCAACTGGTTGGTTCCAGATTCCATGAGAGACCTTGCCTCAAAAAATAAGGTCGAGAGTGATGGAGGAAGACAGACAACATCAACTTAACAAAAACACACACACACATGCATACACCAAATGTACACACAGAGATATAGAACATGTTCAAGCTTTAGGTTATTTGAAAGAGAAGAAATATAGCTACTAATAAGCCCTTAATATAAGGCAAAACAAAGCAGACTCCTGCACCTCTGTCTTATCTAATTCTTTCTCCAAACCAGTTATTTCTAATTGTCCATCTGATACCTACACTGACTGTCTAGGCATGCTACCAACAACTCCATTTCCTCAACCTGGGTTCCCTGTATCAGTCAATTTAAACAAAAGCACCTGGCTCCCTTTCACCTAAGTACCCAGCCCATCTCCAAGTCACACTCTCATCTCTGCCCCTGCTCTGGCCCTCTGCCTTCCTCCTGGTTACAACAGCCTAAGACTTCTCATTCTTCCAATCCATTCTCCCCATGGCCCAAGTGGCCTTTCCAAAAGCCCTCCCACCTGAGGTCCGTCAGGGGCACCTTCGGCTCCCTACAGAAGGGTTCAGGCACAGCTGTATGAGGTGTCCTCCTTAGACTACACCCAGTCACATAGTCTTCATCTCTTACCACCTTTCTCACTATACCGTGGCAGTTCTCTATTGCACCCATTCCTGCCACATCACACATGGAGCTCCTATGCATGCTGCCAAGTCGGTGGGCAGCTCTACCTACTCCAAGGTACTTTCTTACTCTTCTGAGCTCTTTATATTGTTCCTCCATAATGGAATAATTGTGACCATTTCTTCCCAGACATGTCTCAGTCTAGATGCCAATTCCTGTAGGGGAAGGTTCTAGATGCTTAACTTTGAATCTCCAGCAGCTATGTCTGGTGTATAACAGGAGTAAATACATGTCTGCTGAATTAAAGTAACCTGTGACCAAAACAGACCTGGCTCCTCTCACTTCCTAATCTTTGCTCTAACCCTTCACCCTCCTTCACACATCTACTTTTCACTCTTCCTTGTTTTCTAGGTCAGCCCATTAAGGAACAGGTTTAAAGGGGCTCGAGAGATAGCACTGGCTGCTCTTGCAGAGGTTTGGTTCTCAGGACCCACATGGGCTAATAAATCCTTAACTCCAGTTCCAGAGGTTCTGACACCCTCTTCTGGCCTCCAATGGCACTGCAAGCGCATAGTACACATATACATGCAGGCAAAATACTCATACATATTTTTTTAAGTCAAAAAAAAAAAAAAGAGCCAGGCGTGGTGATGCACGCCTTTAATCCTAGCACTCAGGAGGCAGAGGCAGGTGGATCTCTGTGAGTTCAAGACCAGGCTGGTCTACATAGTGAGTTGCTGGAGCTACAGGGAGACCCTGTCTCAAAAAGACCAAAAAAAAAAAAAA
>NW_008355276.1:11045-42791 GCF_000622305.1 Nannospalax galili
GAAGGAAGGAAGGAAGGAAGGAAGGAAGGAAGGAAGGAAGGAAGGAAACAGACTCAAGGGCTAGAGATGGCTCAATGGTTAAGAGAGTTTGCTGTTCTTCCAGATGACCTCTTGGGTACCCAGCACCCTGGCCTACAACCATCAGTACTTCAGATCCAGGGGATCTGACTCCCTCTTCTGGCTTCCAAAGGCACTAGAACACATGTGGCATATACACATACATACACAAAAGAAGCAGGCTGAGGCTCACCACAGTTCCAACTGTTCACACTTCAACTGCTCCCCTGCCAGAAATTGTTCTCAGCTATTCCCATGACTTTCTTTTTTGTTTCTCTTTTAACATCCCTGTCTCCTCCCCACACTCCAGTGATAGCAATCAAACCCAGAGCCTGCCTCATGCTAGGCAAATGCTCTCTACATCCCAGCCCTATAAAACTAGTCCTGATTCTACATTTTATATTTGTGTGTTTACTGCTGTAGTGTCTTCCAAAGGAACAAGTCTGTCTCATTCACCACCAAATCCCCATATAAAGGTACCAATAGGATTCATTCATTTCATACTTATGGAGCACCTGCTATGAGCCAGACCCAGATGGGAGACACTCATGTTCTACAGGAGGAAGGCAACACTCAGGATAAGTAAACCTAAGTGCTAAGAACAACAAAACAGTGAAGGCAGGAGTGAGAAGAGTCTTACATGCTAGGCGGTCCTTAGTAAAGACTGATAGAAAGTGAAACAGACACCCAATTGCAAGAACAAAACCCCAAAGTCAAAGCATGTCCAGCAGTGGAAGGGTGGGTAGCAAAATGGGGGTTAGATGAAAAGCTCACTGTCAGGAGCCTCTGTAGTATCATTAATGAGAAGGGAACCTACTGGAGGGCTACGGGGTATGGGAGTTCTTCAGACAGGATCTTACTTATAGTCCAGGCTGGCCTCAAGCTTGAGATGCTCCTGCCTCGGAACTAAGTGCTGGGATTACAAGCATGTGCCCCTATATTCAGCTCTGGAGGGTTTTCTAAGTAAGAGGAGGATATGAGTTGATGACCTTATTAGCTACCATGCTGAAAAGCAGGGCAGAAGCAGGAAGCCCCAGTGAGAAGATACTTCAACAAAGCACATGAGATGTGATAGTGACATGGCCCAAGGTGGCAAGTACTGGATGCTGACTGAGGTAGGGAGCAGTTAATAATGACTCAAAGGTTATTGGCCAGACACTTTATCACTACTAAAGGGTAGAAGAATGGTAGGGGAGACCAGGGGTGTATAGCTCAGTGGTATAGTATTTGTCTAGCAAAGTCTGGGTTCATTGCCAGGCACAAGAAAAAGAGGAGGAGGAAGAGAAATGGTGAGCTGGGGGCAGGGGAGGCAGCAGAAGACAACATTGCTAGACTTTGTTTTACATACCTGTAATCCCAGCATTCAGGAAGCTGAGGCCGGAGGACCTAGAGTTTAAGGCAAGCCTGGGCCACATAGCAGAGAACCTGTCTCCAAAAATAAAAGCATTTTTAAATGACACAAGGAATCGTTTAGGGAAGAAACATGGAGGGAAGCATGCTAGCTCTCAGTAGACTATCAACCATCTCAATGAAGATGTTGAGTAGGTATCTGGATAAAAGTCAAGGAGAAGGGCTAGCTGGAGAGATGGCTCAGGGGTTAAAAGCACTGGCTGCTCTTATAGAGGACCCAGGTTAGATTCCCAGCACCCACATGGCGGCTAAGAACCATCCTTAACTCCAGTTCTAGGGGAATTCAACACCTTCTTCTGCTCTCCGGCACTGCAGGACAGGTGCGCTTACATATATGCAGGCAATACACTGATACGCAAAAATAATATTCTTTCAAAAAATGAAGAGAGAACCAGGGGTGTAGTTCAGTGGCCTAATACACTGATATTTAAAGCTGGAGGAGCTCACCACGAATAAAAACACAAACGCACATTTGAGTAGAAAAACAGGATGCCAGAGAATACAAAATAAACGAATGCTCCTGGTACTGGTACAGGTTTAGGGGTACGATGACCCCAGAAAGAAACACGAAATACAAGTGCTTGTACTGAAAGCCATTTCTGGGAGTGGGAGTGAGGCAAGGTTTCACATAGCTCAGGCTGGCCTCAAATTTCCTATGTAGCGGCACCACGACCAGCATGTCGGCAATTTTTTTTCTTCAAAAGGACTCAATACATTGGGCACCACCCTTAAGGATGGAGGGGTATCCAAGGAAAAGTGAGCCAGGCCGGGCTGCAAGCACCATTAGCATCCTCTTGGATGTCAACAAAGCATCGACAGGCGTTCACCCGGTCGTCACCCTTTACCCGGAAGAACCGTTCCCTGCGAGGACACCGGAGGGGGAGTGGCGCCAGCCCGGGAGGCAACCACTTTTGGTTAGAGCCCCGTCACAGCAGCCGGATCCGCAAGGCGTAGTGTGGCCGGCGATAGAGCGGCCGGCTGCCATCTGAACGGAAGCGGGAGCCACGTGGCTCCGCGAGCAGGGACCGGACTCCGGCCAGCCTCGGGGTCCCGCTTCCAACTGGGCCCGGACCGGAAGCCACATGGGCGCCCGCCACGCTCTCCTTACCTCGCTCTGCACTAGCCGGAGGACAGCTCCCGGCTGCACAACGCCGCGTCTTCTCGCGCAGCTCGCCTGCGCTTTCTGATTGGCCGAGTCGGGCGCTCCCAGAAGCCCCCGCGCGCCGCCAAAGGAACTTTACGGAGACCCGGGAGGGAGGACGGGACGAGCACAGGGGCGGGGCCTGGGCGGAGCTGTCACCCGGGAGCTCCGCTCACTCCCCCGCCCTCGTGGTTGATCTTGGCTATCTCAAGGACAAACAGATTTGTCATCCCCGGTGGAGCTCCAGTCAAGTGCCTGGAGGCGCTGGGGGCATGGTGACTTCCAAGGCAGACAAGATCCCTGCCCACAGCCGAAGTTCTCAGGCTGGCCAGGGAAACACAATACAGTATAACACTGCAGTTTGTTAAGAGAGCTAGGAACTGAAAAGCAGACTAGTTGGAGCAAATGGTTGGCTGCTCAGGGAAGGCTCCTCTGAGGTGACATCCCGACTGAAAGGCGAAGGATGAAGAAGTGTTCGAAGTTTTTCGGGTAGAAGCCTAGACTAGGCTTGGCCACCCACCCCAAAAGGCAGATTACAGAGAGGAGTGATAGTGCACAGCAGAGAAAGGTGATTTATTCAGCGTGGTCCCTTTTTCCGAAGAGGAGCAATTAATGTGTCACAAGATCCCTTCTGCATGTTCTTACTCCGGTAGAGAAAAGAATTTTAAAAGCACTTGAAGACAGTTTTGTTGGAGTTTGAGAGAAAAACAGGACAGGCAAGCTACAGATCTCAGCAACTGCTGGGAGGAGGGACCTGGACAAGAGGGAGAGAGACATTACACTTTCTGAGTTAGAACTCGAAAAGGGAGTGGGTTCAACTCTGACAATCTGTGAGCAGCTGCATCAAGGGAGGGGTTTCTAGGGTATTTATATATATATCTCATTAAAGGGATAGTTATTCTTCCCATCTTCGTTGTAAAATTTTATTTATTTTTATTTTATACATATAAGTGTTTTGCCTGCTTGTGTAAGTGTGTGTATCACATGTGATCCTGTGGAACTGAAATTACAGGTTGTAAGTCACCATTTAGGTTCTGGGAACCAAATATGGTTCCTCTGCAACCCCAGTACACACTCTTAATCACTGAGCCATCTCTCCAGTTCTTATTTTTATTGTTATTTATGCATGTGTGAGTCAGCCCATGTGTGTGCTGATACCCTCAGAAACCAGAAGAGGACAACAGATCCCTTGGAGCCAGAGTTACAGGCAGTTATGAGCCGCTTGATATGGGTGCTTATTGGGTGTGCATGTGTGTGTGTGTGTGTGTGTGTGTGTGTGTGTGCTTGTGCCATGGAGACCAGAGGACAACTTGTAGGAGTCAGTTCTCTCCTTCCACAGGGGATTGAACTCAAACAGGTTTGACAGCAGATGCCTTTACCTGCTCAGCCACTCACTTGACCCTACTTTTATTTGTGCATGCACGTGTGCATGTGGGTGCATGTGGGCGCCTTCTGGCTGCAGGCTGGTCTCTTGAAGTTGTAAAATGGGATTTTCTCCTTATCATAGGCGATATCAGCAAAGAAAACTCCTGGTGTCTTTGACTGAGGGTATTATTAACCATTAACCAAGCCATGAGCAAAGGGAGTTACAATTAACCATGGTGTTTCAAATTCTAAGGCAAGACAATTGTGATACTTCAACCACACACCTTTAATCCTAGCACTCAGGAGGCAGAGGTGGGTGGATCTCTGTGAGTTCAAGGCCAGCCTGGTCTACATAATGAGTTCCAGGCCAGCTGGGAGACCCTGTCTCAAAAAGACCAAATAAATAAATAAACAAACAAACAAACAAATAAAATGAAAGTAGCCCTTAGACCCCCGCACCAGCAATCGTTAACTGCAACCTCTCTATTGGTTTGGAGAGGTTTGGGTTAGCCTGCGAAACAACTCGCCACCGTTTGCCATAGAATTTCAGGGGAAACGATGCAGATATCTTTTAAGAATAACAAAAATGTTTTCAAAATGAAGTAGATTGTACTGATGATTTCCAGATGTCCTCCTAGATAACCAATACCTAATACCTTTCTTATTTTTTTATGTGTGTGAGTGTATTGCCTGTATGTATGTTAAGTACACCTATGTCATGCATTGCCTGTGGAGTTCAGAAGAGGGTGTCAGATCCCTTGGAACTGAAGTTATTGGTGGTTGTTAGCCTCCATGTGGGTACTAGGATTCAAACCTGAATGCTCTGCAAAAGCAGACAGTGCTCTTAACTGCTGAGCCATCTCTCCAGTTCTAATACCTTTTTTCAAAAAGATTTATTTTATTTTTAATTATGTATGGGGGAGGGAGGGAGAGAAGGAGGAAGGAAGGAAGAGTGTGCATGTGAGCACAGGTACCCATGGTAGCCAGAAGAGGACATTAGGATCCCATGGAGCTGGAGTACAGGCCATTGTGAGCCACCCAATGTGGCTGTTGGAACCACATTTTGGACCTTTACAAGAGCAACATGTGTTCTTCTTAAGTGGTGAGTCATTTTTCCAGACCCCTAACACCTTTTAATTGTTAGGCACCTTTTGCACTTTTTGGAGTACAAGTTTTGGACATGTCTAATCTTTGCTTACAGATCATAGACTTGACACAACAAGGAACATATGAGCACAGGCCTGGACAAAGTTAAATTGTAGTTTGGAGGACACCAGCTTGGTGGTGATGTGCTCGCTTAAGTTTTACATTCTAGAAGGCCTCTTTTTGAGACAGGGTCTTCCTATAACCCCAGCTGGCCTGGAATTCACAGAGATCCATCTACCTCTGTCTCCGGAGTGCTGGGATTAAAGGCATGCACCTTCTAGAAGGGTTATATTCTAAGGAACATAAATACAATTAGCGTACAAAGGAGCTCACAACAATGAGCATTCTGGTTGCATAGAAGTTCTGAGTGTGTATGTCTGTGGTATATGCTTATGTATGTAAGTGTGAGAATGCATGGGCATGCATGTGCATGTGTTTGGAGGCCAGGAGTTGACATGGAGTGTCGTCCTCTACCACAACATACCTTATTTTTTGATGTAGGGTCACTCATCGAACCAAGAGCTCACTGAGTGGCATGACAGGCTTGCCAGTGAGCTCCAGGAATATACTTGTCTCTGCCCTCATCCCCTGAGCACTAGGGTTACAGAAGCTTGGCACCACACCAGGTGCAGAAACTTAGGTCTGCTGGTGGATGGAAAAATGAATGAGTGAGGGCTTAGGACCCAACTCTCAGGTGGAGAAAGGCAAGTTTAATTCTGAGAGTGGCTCTTTATATCTAATGAGCAGGGTCAGCCAAGAATATAACGTGCAAAACATAAATCGAGCAAAGTTCAGAGTAAAATGTTGTTTTTCTTTTCTGTTACTAACCAAACTCTTTCCTAGAGCTCTATTCAGTGAGAAAGGGAAACACAAGCCCATCCACTATCATTCTTACTATTCCAAGGCAGTGTTCTGCCCTTGACTCTGGGAGGCGATGTTCCACCAATGTCCAAATATTCTCTCTTGTTTTCAAAAGACAGCTGGACTCTGTCTTGTCCCTGATTCACCTTCTGCAGAACTGAGAGCTCTATGATAAAGGAGAATCCATCAGAATTATAGGTTTCTAACAGAAATCCTAAAAACTAAACAGCATGGAATGATGTAGTCCAAGCCCTGGAAGACAATAAGCACCTCCACAGAGAAAGGAAGAAGCTTTACAGGATAAACAAAAACTAAAGAAGTCACAGCCACTAGGCCAGAAAACAGAAGCTGCTTGAAGGATTCCTACACTTTGAAAAGAGGAAAATTAACACATCTACCAGGGTACATTAAAGAATGAGCTACATTAGAAAAAGTTAATCAAATGAGGAGTAGGACAATATCATCCACTCAACAAAATGGCATGAATTAATACGTCTCAATAATACCTTTTATTGTTAGTGGTCTTGATTCTCTAATCAAAAGGCATAAAATAGGCCAGATTCTGAACTGCTCCCCATCGGGAACTCTCCAGTCATCTCGTATGGCCCAGAGACCCAGGTAAGCTTCCAGCAACCCTACTAGTCCCCCTCCACCTGGGTCACCCCAGAGCTCCACTCCTGCATGCCAGGGAATGACACCTCCTCCTGATCCTTTCCCTCCTTTTGGGATTTTTCAGATGCCAAACAGTTCCACATTAAGGACCCTCATGTGAGATCCAGGTATGTTGCCTGTATCCCCCTATTATGGGTCATCCCAAAGCCCCGCCATTGCTTCACGGAAACCTCCACTTCCTCATGACTCCTCTGCCTCTCTTTGGACTCCTGGAATCCCAGTCCATCCCCACCAGGGATTCCTCCAACTTCAGGGAGATCTTGACCCCTCCCTCCCTTCAGGACTCACTAGAACCCTGCCACTTGCCTGACAGGGAATCTCCAGCTGTTGTTCTGTCCAGTCTTGGATATCAAAGGAAAAATATCCAAGAAGATATTATAATCCTAACAATGAAGGTACAAGCACGGGGCACCCAATTTCATGAAAGAAACACCATTAGATCTAAAATCACAGATTGACCCCAACACAATGATCATGAATGACTTCAATACTCCACTCTCACCAATAGACAGATCATTCAGACAAAAACTAAATAGAGAAAACCTGGAGGTAATGGCATCATAAATCAAATGTGTCTAAGAGACATTTAGAAACCCTGGAGTTAAATGGCATCGTAAATCAAATGGATCTAAGAGACAGTTACAGAACATTTCATCCGAACACTAAAGAATACGTTTTCTTCTCAGCAGCCTATGGTCCTTTCTCCAAAACTGATCACATATTAGGACACAGAGCAAGTCTTCACAAATTTAGGAAAACTGGAATAACATTATGTGTTCTATCTGAATACAAAGGAATAAATCTGGATATCAGCAACAATAAAAATAGGTAAAAGTATGCACATTCATTAAAGTAAACAACACACTACTGCATTAAAATAAGATCGGGGAGAAATCAAAGGCAATTAAAAAATTCCTAGAACTGAAAGAAATTGAAAGCATACCAAGATCTATGGAACACAATAAGAGCAGGCCTAGGAAGAAAGTTTATAGCACTAAGTGCCTACAACAGAAAGTTAGAGACACCTCATATTAATAAGTTAATGATGCACCTGAAATGTTGGAAAAAAACAAGAGCAGATAACACCTACAAAGAGTAGACCAGAAGATATAAAAAATCAGGGCTAAAGTTAATAGAAAAGGAAAAAAATCAATACAATGAATCAATGAAAAGAAGAACTTATTCCTTGAAAAGATTAACAAGATTGACAAACCTTTAACTACTTTAAAGAAAAGAGAGAGGGGACCAAAATGAAAGAAGTCAGATGAAAAAGAAAAACGTTGCAACAGACCCTAAAAAATTAAGAACCATAGGGCATATTTTAAAATCTTTACTTCACTAAACTGAAAAACCTAAAAGAAAAAGATGAATTTCTATATATATACAGCCTACCAAAGTTAAACCAAGATGAAGTAAATAAATTTAATAGACCCATAGCAATCAATGATATAAAAGTAGTTATTAAAAATCTCACAGCTCATCATCCATGCTTATTGCTGCATTATTCACAATAGATAGAAAACAGAAACAACCCAGATGTCCATCAATTGACCTCCCAGCTGGTCTCAGCACCTGCCCTGCCCCATCCCCAGTCTATTTCCACAATGCAGTTGAGGAGATATTTGTAAATTCATCATGTCACTGTTCTGCTCATAACACTCTGAACATCCCCATTTCATGTTGGATCATAGTCCCACCAGTTGTGTGTACATGCCCATCTCTATGACCTGCTCAGCCTCAAGCTTGCCCCTTCCTCACTGCCTCCACTCCTGCATACTGGCTTCCTGCAGCAGGCCCCTGCAGCTGCTCTTCTCTCTGCCTGCAGGTCTCCTAAAAGCTGTCTTCCTTCTTTATTCCAGAGCTTGACTCTGATGCCACCAACACTTCAAGATATGTCCCTTGACCCTGCTGTTTACAGAAAACAGCTGGTCAAGATTCTCTCCCATCTTCCGGTTTTTTTATTTAACTCCCATTGACAGCAAACATTGCATATATTATTTTTCTTCTACTACACTCCTCCACTACTAAGACAGAAGTGCCCAAGAAGGCAGAAGCTCATATACACTTCACTGCCATATTTAAGCTGCTAAATCAGACCCTGCTACACAGTGAGTCCCTTTTAAATTATTGATGAATGGCTGAAAACATCTCATTTCAACCTCATAAGACATTTAAAGGAAGCTCTGGGGTCCCCAGGGAGGAACAGAGAATACAGAACTGTAGTAACTGACAAGTGCTGGCCAACAGAAAGTCAGAAGGGGGGTGACAATGGAGGCCCCATCTGGGTTCTGGGAGAGGAAAGTCCTACTTAGAAGCCTCCTCTAACAGGGTTATTTTGAGATCAAGAAATATACATGAAACAAAGGAGATTATCCCAGGAGACAGAGCTCCTCCTGACCAGGAGCACTGTTCTTGGAGTCAGCACTGCACACGGGTAGGTTCAATTCTGGCCTTTGACTCTCTTGTCAGTGTAAACTGGCAAAGAAATTAGTAACTTCCCCTCTCTGGGCCTCAGCAGTGCACACACAGGAATGACTATGATTCCACAGAATTATTAAATTATAGTTAATAGGCGTTAAACACTGTTACTATAACCCAGAAAGGAAAGTACTTACCTCTCTGGGATCTCCATGTAAATCCAGCTTAAAAAGATTCTGTGAAGACAAAGGCAAAGGACGTATTATAAAGCCTCCCCTATACAGAGCTGATCCCTTGAGCTGTGCACAGAGTTACTGGGTTGTCCCTCCAGACTCCTTCCTACACAGTCTCCTCTGTGAATTGGTACAGCCCTGAGTAAGATGAGGGAGGCATCAAGGAGAGAGGCCGTGGGACCTAGAGTCAGGATTTTTGGAGCCCTGGAGAGGACAGCTGCTGTCTGTGTCTGTCCTTCCAGTCATCTCTCCCACAGCTTGTTCCCTCTGGCAACAACGCCCCAATTTTCCTCTGTGAGAGCTGTGAAAACAGATGATTGTGGCGGTGGAGATTTGGTGGCTTGATGGGATATGGGGCTGAGGTGGGCTGGATTAGGAGAAAACACTCCCCTAAGCCCCATTTCCCTCTTCCTTATTCTGACTTCATGAGTTTTACCAAATACGTGTGGCATGAGATCACCACACCCCTGAACATAAAGACTAGTTCAAAGATACCTGCAAGATACAGATTTTATATCCAACATATTGATAAAATTTTGGGAAACGTTTATTTCTAAATATATAAATCTTGAGTGCTGCTGTCTTTCACCTTCCCAGGGAACAAATCTGCACAGAGGAGTTAGCTAACCACAGTGGGAAATGGAGGGATAGGGACTGGTAAATTCTAAATGCCTTCAGAGCATCTGGACCTAGCCACGTCCTGAGCCCTCTACTCCAGAACGGCTCAGTTATCTGGAGATTCTGTTACAATACCTTCCTTTTTATGTTCAAGGATCCTTGAAATGAGTGCTCTTACCTTGTCAGAAAGCTCTAATGCCTTTGCTTGCTGAAAACCATTCTCATCTATGCCTCTCTTTGGTGTAGATTCACCATGTTTGGATTGATGACAATGCTACCCTTAGCTAATAATTACGACCTATACATGGAAAGCAAAAACTAGAATCCCTTCACTAGGGCTTTTAGCCTCCCCCGCTAAAAGGTATGCTCTCCCCGTTTCTCTCTGCCTCCCTCCCTCCGGTCAGTGAATAAACATGGAAGCACATCCACAAGGACTCGGAAACTCTTAAGTATGTATTTGGATTGTTGGTTCTTTGGGCTTTCCCAAAGGCATCAAATATTCCTGTATAAAATGGGCACTTCTATGATGGATAAAATATTTTCCTTCTTCCAGATATTCAAAAACAGATGTGAAACAGATGTTGAGGTGCACACCCGTAACCCCAACACTAAAGAGGCTGAAACAGGACAACTTAGAGTTTGAAGTGGGCCTAGGCTACATAGGGAGATTCTGTAACAAGAATACAAAGAGGAACAGCTGGGTCTTAACTCTTAGAAAACCTCAGTCATCTCATGGACATACTGGAAGAATACAGTGATAGAGGTCTTCTGTGGGATCCAGAAGTCTCCTCTTGTGCAACGTCCAGATGAAGAGACCAGGCAGGCCCTCAGCTGAGTCCTGAGATCACACTCATATCTGTCTTTAAAAAGGGGATAGTTCCCATGTTCTGTATCCTCCTTCATCCCAGATTTTTGTCCTGTGAGGTTCCCTGTGATAACAAACTACCAAGAACATCAATCATTCCTAATAAAAGACCTTTTCTGCTGGTTGTAATGAATGTGTCTCCTCTCTGAACACCCACTATGCCTAACATGAAACACATAGTTCTATTTCTCCTTGGATTATTCTTGTAAGGAGGAAATATCTTCAGTTTATTTCTGCATTTCCTAACCTGACAACATACTTCTACAAAATTATCTTGGTTTCATGGATGGAGTTGGTCAATATATGCACTATTGGTGAGTTGAAAGTATTCATGGATAATTGCTCAAACTATTGGGTGAAAATGTATATGCTGCTTTGTTGACTTGTAGATTATAGACTCGGTGAAAAGTTAGAGATGGATCTATACTGAATTAATGAGTTGATTCCAATGGATTGGGTAGAAGAATGAATAGATGAAAGATGAGTGAATGGGCGGATGGATTATTATCCTTGAATCGTAACTGAAGTGGCATTCCAGAAAATATAGAAAACTAGGTAGTAGCATACACTCATACACATAAAATAAAAATAACAAATTTAAAAAATATTAAAAATAATTGATAGTTCCTAAATCAACAAAAACAAGTTATAAATCCTTTCAAAATAATTTTGTGCTTAATAATGTACTCAAATACATTTGAAAATAATAATGGCAAATTATTATAAAGAACTACAGGATTATAATGTAATTTTTCATCATATTTGTATTGAACTTTTTATGACATTGAGGTTTTTCAAAAAAATCTAATAAGGTCAGGATTACACCGTTCCTGAGCGATGAGAAAACATCCCAGACAGTTTTCCCAAGACCACTGGAAAACTGAAGAGATGAGGCCTGTGACCAAGTGCCCAGGGTGGGGGCAGTAGGATAGGTCATTTACCAGTTTCAGCGTGGTCTCCAAGCGCTCCCTCTCTGTCTTGTGACGCAGGCAGTGAACCATGGCAGCTGATGTGGTGATTTTACATCCAGAAGTGACAGCAATTTTCTGCAAGAGGTCATAGGCAACAGTAGAGGTCAAGAGTAATACCTCTATCCTCTTTCAATATAGAACAGAGATTCTATCCAACATTCATTTTCAAACACTAGTACATGGTTGTCAAAAATCTTTTACATAAACAGGAATGGGTTCTGGGGCCCACAGTGTTTTACTAATTTGAATTGGGACATGGATCATTTAAATATTAAAGTCTGTATTGCTTTATAGTCTGTTAAGTGACCATAGTGTTGTCTAAGCGGATTGTCTCAAGAGAAGCCATGTGCAGTGGGATGAAGAGCAGGAACCCAGAGTTCTATCTGTTGTAGACACCTTCTCTATAGTCTGACCACTTGTCCTTCAGTTTCACCACCTACGGGTGAGAATGATTGTTTCACCCATTGTATAAGGAGAACTAATCCTTGTCATTTGCATAGGAGGTAACTTTTGTTCCCACACCAAAACTTGTACTGAATTGCAAGGTGTCTGAATAATATGAGTTACACAAAGGCACCTCAGAACTTGTAGAATGTGGTTGAGATGTGAGCCCTAAAGAAACCCTTCTGCTCAGCCATTCTCATTTCATGGATTCATTGAACATCTCAGCTGCATCCCATAGCACGAAATATTCCTGAAGAGATCGTGGGAAAGGGCACAGGAGCTGTACAAGGTGGGTCCTACCTCAGCCAAGGACCTGGTGTCCTTCTTGACCAGGCCAGCAGTGAGGGCCACACCACTCTCAGAAACGGCCCTGTGGAAGAGGTTCTTGGCCAGAGGAGACAACACCTGGGAGTGGAGAGGAGAGGAGAGGAGGAGTGTTTAAAAACATAGAATTGGTCAGAGACTCATAGATTTCAGTGGGACCAGTGGTTTGGTCTCCTGCTCCCAGTGGGATCACAGAACACAGAGTGTGACCAGGGCTTTGACTCCATCTGGTCACCTTGAAGATCAACATGCAGCGTCACCTGTGGACATGCTGACACCTAGCCAAGGTGAGATCACCTCAGCGGCTGCATCTGACAATCAGCGGCAAGTTTCACTTGTCCCAAAACTGAATTTCATTCAGACATTCCTCTAGGAAGAGTTATAGTAAACCAAACATCCAGATAAAGCCGAAAGAAGATGTAAAAACTCAAAGACAAACCCACTCCACTAGATGTGCACAACAGGAAAAAGAAACACAAAGATTGTGACACAGCTACCACCCATGACCTATTGTCAACCAGCCAACTTCCCTACAATGGAATCTAAAACTCAGAGATAGATGAAATGTTTGTGGAAGAATCCATAGTCTTTTTAAAAGGATCAATGATCATATAGAAGATTCAAACACATGCACCAACTAAAGAAAACTATACAATCCCTCAAGAGGCCAGCCTCTGAAGTGAACAAAGTAGTCAGCAAACTGGAGAAGGAAAATTCAGCAAGGGAATTTAAACTTTGAAAAAAGATGAACAGAAATATTTAAAATGAAAGAAATGTACATTCAAATAAAAAGCACATCAGAAAACAACATCAAGAGACAAGACCATGCAGAAGAATAAATTTCAGGGATGGAGAAACAATGGAGACAATAATACAGATAGACATATATAAGGTGAAAGATAAAGGATCATGAACAGCATTTCCAAGAAGTCTGAGATACATACAAGAGACAAATCTGAGAATTCATGGTATAGAAGAATCAGAGACTCAAACGGACTATACAAACTGTTTAATTAAATTATAACAGAAAATGTCCCAAACCTGGAAAATGAAGCGAATATTCAAATATAAGAGGTGTTTAGAACTTCAAATAGACTTGACCAGGGGAGGGGGTTTCTACAATACATCATAGTCAAGATGTCAAAAATTACAAAATAAAGAAAAATACTGAAATCAATGCTCACAAAGGTGGGGATATAAGAATAATATGAGAGCTTTCAAAATCAACCACAGGAGTCAGAAAAGGTATGGAATGAAATGTTTCTAACCCTGAGAGTAAAAAATTGTGAACCAGGAATGCTATAAAGCAAAGTTATCTTTCAACATTGACCGAAAAATAAGGATGTTTCTAGACAAACACAAATCAAGGCAATTCACGACAACCAAGCCAGCAACTACAGATAATTCTTAAGGGAATACTATAGAAGGAGGAAGAAGAAAGGTAGCCTGCTTCGTGAGAACATGTGACAATATGTGCTCCATAAAAGGAACATGATGAACAAAGTAGAGCTGTGAAAGAAACAATCATGTCCAACACGGCAAGCCAGGAAACTCCCAAAACTAATATGACAGAAGGAAAAATAATGCCAACAGTCCAACAAAACATAACATCCCCCTACCAAATTCACAGGAAATAGCAAACCCCTCTCTATAATAAACTTGAATGTAAATGGCCTCAATTCCCTCACTTAAATGATGCAGATGAATGGACTGGAATAAAAATTTTAAAAACTTCCAGATTGTCTTGAAAAGTTAACTATGCAAGACATCTCCATACTGGGTATCAAGGGATGGGAAGCAAACTAGCAAATGGGAGCTGTAAACAAGCAGGCAGAGCTACCCTTATACCTCATAAAGCAGACTTCAAACCAAACGCAATAAAGGGAAGAATCAGTCAAGAAGACACAACAATTCTAACCATTGATGCACTGTATATTGGAGTCACTAATTTAATAAAAAAAAGCACTAAAAGTTGTAAAGGCCACATAGACCCTGTCACAATAACAATGGAGGACTTCAACATCAAACAAAAAATAAGCAAAGGAATTTCAGAGTTAAAAGATTCCATGGATCAACTGAACTTAACAGAGATATACAGAATATTCTTCCCAACAGAGTGTGAAACACGTTCTTCTCAGAAGCACATGGAACCTTCTCCCAAACTGATCACATTATAGGCCAAAAATAAACCTTAGGCAAATACAAAAAAAGAACCCTTGAGATATCTCTTTGTACCCCATGAGACCAGGAAATAAAAATAGAAAGCAACAAATATTTGATGTCATTTTCTCTTCTTCAGGAGCCCTAAAATATTACAAAATCAATATGCATGCAAATATATAAAATACATTAATTTTTTTCATTAAAACATTCCAATTTATTATCACACTGCAAACAATATATGAAGGAATTAAATTTATTAAATGGTAAGTATTAAGTCTATGTATTATGGGAAAAAACTACAAAACTGAAGAACTGTGTTCATCAAGAAAATGAAAAATTGGAGGCTGGAGATATGGCTCACTGGTTAAGAACACTGAGTGCTCTTGCAGAGGACTCAAGGTCAATTCCCAGCACCCACATGGCAGCTAACAACTGTCTGTAACTCCAGTCCCAGGGGATCTGATTCCCTCTTCTGACCTCCACAGACATGGCACGACACAGGCGCACCTACATGCACACAGGCATTACACTCATATGCATAATAAATAAATAGAAAATGAAAAATTAAAAGGAGAGTCGTAAATGTATTTAAAGATCTTGTGAAAAAAATGAATGGAAGTAAATGAACTGCAATGATTTTTTCTTGTATAAATCGAGTTAATTTGTAATATTTATGTATCTCATCAAGAGGCTAGCGGGCATGAAATCTTGGATTCATTTCCTAGCACCAAAACATTTGAGTTAATGAAAAAAATAATCCTATGTGCTAAAGTATCCTACTACTGAGTGTAGATGTTCAAGTTAATTCAATTTTTGCATTTATAGAATTAAAAATGAAGACAGAAGCTATAAATCTATATCATTGTCATATATGGAAAATCCTGGAAGAACTGAACTGAATTTGGAAAGCTGAAAAATAAATCCACACAAAATAAATGAGACAGAGAGGGAGAGAGAGAGAGAGAGAGAGAGAGAGAGAGAGAGAGAGAGAGAGAGAGAGAGAGAGAGAGAGGCTCAATGGAGTGATGATAGATGACAGAGAGAATAGGTAATATATACAAACACAGATGGATAAATTGATAGATAGATTAGGAAGATTTACAGAAATATATGTCATAATGGCCACAGTGCCACATCCTCTTTGAATTTCTTTCTAATTTTTAATCTCTACTTTAAGAGAAAAACGTTTCCCTCTGAATATCCAGTTAGTGAACACGTTTGAAAATGATGGTGATGGGGTAGTACTCTGAGGAAGCTGGAGGGCTTTCTTCAAGTTTCTACAGGTTCCCCTCACCTCTCTCCACACCAGGAAGATCCCATACTCACCACTAATTCTCAAAAGAAGTGACTCCTAATATTGAAATGATTATTAAAGAGAAAAAGAATCATATAAGCAGTTTCCCAAGAGCTTGTAGTACTCTGTTTCCATAGGTCATGAACACTCTCCCTGGCTCTTACAATCTTTCCTCCTCCTCTTCCATGATGGTCCCTGAGCCTTGGGTGCGTGAAGTTTAATAAAGTGGTTCTGTCCAAAGACCATTATTTAGCAGACTCTTGCGCTCTACACTTTGGCCGTTTATGACCTTTGTTTCTCCTATGATTCTATGGCATAGGTGTAAGTATACACAAGTCCCATGCAAACTCAGGCAGACAGTAACCCAGCATAGAACTGGGATGATGAATAGCAGACCCCAATCTTATCTAAAGGAATGTTGGCAACTGACTGCTGCTAGATGAAGAAGAGCTGATCTTCTAAAACAAGGGACTCTAGATAGGCTGACTAGACTCAGCTGATGGACTTGTACTGAGGAATGGCTGGGGGCACTGACAACACAGCGGGCAGTAACAGGGATAAAAGAGTGAATGGGCTCCAGTCGGGGGGCGCTACGGGAGGGTGCCAGTGTGTATGGGGGTATAAAGATGATTAAGTTTGGAGATGTTCTATATGAAATACACAAAAACAATCAATCAAAAATGAAAAAGAAAGAGAGAAAAAGAATCCAGTTAGGTGGGAAGAGAAAATGGCATGGTTCCATCTACCACTGGCATTTGTTGTGAGTTCTGAGATTCCAACAGCAAAAGGGAGTTTGGTATCAGACTTTCACCATCCAATGCTGAGTAAATGGAGTCAACCTGTATCTAGGTACAGAAAGCAAAGCGCCTGTGATTGGACTGGCTGGTCTCCACGAGGTCCCAACTGCAGCTACATCAAGCCTGGCTATGAGGTCTGTTCCTAGGAACACTTACAAGGACAGAGACACTTTCACCTCCTGCTGACTCTCCAAAGATGGTCACTGATCCTGGGTCCCCTCCAAAGTTGGCAATGTTGTCCTGCACCCAGCGCAATGCGGCCACCTGGTCCAAGTGACCCCAGTTTCCCAGGCTATGTTCATCTCCTGTGCTGTAAGACAACAGAAGGTCCAGGCAGAGGTGTCATGGCTGAGTTCTCAGGTCAAGGCTAGAGATGTGCTGGGGCGCTGGGTGAGCTTTCTGTAATAAGACAGAGCTCTATGTCTCTGACATTCATCCCTGTCTGCCTGCCTTTCATCTCTATAGCAATGCTCTCTATGGGGCTGTGCACTTATTTTCTAGCAACTAATGCTAGCCAAGGAGCTAGAGTTCATCTTCAAACAAACAAGACAAACTGACTATTCAGTTCCTACTGCAGACCATGAGAAGCATGTGTGAAAGACTATATTACCAAGCAATGGAAGTGCATTGAAGAAAAATAAAACTGGGTTACAAAAGATACGTGGTTGTAGGTTATGGGGTGGGATTTCAAATTGCATAATGAAGGAAGGCTTCTTCAAGGCAGGGGCAGTTACTGGAGACCAATAAAAAATGAGTATGTGTGCTTATAATATTATAAAATCATAAAATGTTATTGCTGTTAGAAGTAACAGGTGCAAATTCCTCAGGGCCATGGGAATGAAAAAGTGAGTAGAGGTAGGTGAGATGCAGATAGAGAAGGTGCAGTGAACCTTGGGGAGGACTTCAGGTCATTGTAAGTATGCAGGAACCATCTACAGAAGCAAGATATGATTCAGCCTACGTCTCTCACAGCACTCTGACCACTCTGTGGAAGACACACAGCTTAAATATAGCACATGTTTGAAAACTGGTGGTTATAATAATAATCCGGTCCTAAAACATAAGGCTTTGATCAGAGTAGTTGAGAAGTCAATGGATTTGGAGTTTGTTTTGAAGATGGAGAGAAGAGGACTTGCTGAGTGATTGGGTGTGGAGCACAAGAAAAAGAGAAGTCTGGGATGCCCACAAGGCCATGGTGCTGAGCAAACAGGAAGATGGAGTAGACATCACCCACACAGGGTTATGGAGTAAAAGGATGAGTTTTGTGCTGTTCTCTCTGCATGGAACAACAGAAGCATGGCATGACTCAATCCATCCCCCAGAGCACAGTGACCACCCCGGAAAGCTTATGGTTTAAAGTAGCTGTTCTATGTGCCCGGAATAGCAGAAAAATTAGTATACACACAAACTCAGAAGCAAGTGGACAAGTACATCTGGGAGTTTAGTAGACAAATGGGGCCCATTGATAAGGGACTGGATGCATTGTGAAGGAACCTAGCAAAGGTCTCCAGAGGAATGACAACACTGGGGCATCTTTGACTTGGCAGATATTACATTTGAATATGCTAATGTATAAGGATTATGCAGTGATGGAACTTGTTAATGGTGACCCCCAATGGGAGGATATTAGGTCACTGGGTGTACTGCCCTCAGAAGGGATTAGTGTCAATTTATGGGACCTAGGCTGGTTCCCCAGTGAGTGAATTGTTATAAAAGAGTGAGACTCCTCAGCTTCTCCTCCATTGCCTGTATCACCATATGATCTCTTCTGTATGCTACAGATTCCATTTCTATCCCTCTACCATGTTGATCTCGACTAAGGGCCACTCCCCAGACCACTAAGAGAAAAAAATAGCCCCATCTTGGATGTTTGACCCTCCAAATTCTGAACTAAATATTCTTTCGCTTGTAAAATTCCCAAGATCTGGCATTACTATAAATGAAAGAGACTAATGTAGTGGTTAGTATTCATAAAAGAGAATCCAAAACCCTACCTGAAGAATCCCCAGATGCCGAGCCGGTACTGAATGGTCACCACCACATTTTCATGGGCAGAGAGGGCCAGTCTATCATAGGTTGACGCCCCGCCCAACACCAGTCCACCGCCATGGATCCACACCATCACTTGGACAAGGACACAGTAGCACGGATTACAGGATGCTGACTTGAGAAGACAACAGGGGTTGTCTGGTTTGGTTGCTGGTATCTAGACTGTGACTCAAGGAAGGCATCATTCAAGTCACACCAGTGCCCACAGAGGCTGCAACAGTCAGTCTCTCTCCTTCCCAACACCCTTGACTGGGACCCAGGATGTCATCCCACTCAATGCCCTCCATCTTTTCCTTAGACATGTGCCCTGTTTTCCCAAGTCTCTTTCAACTGAAAGTTCATCTTGAGAGCAATCATGCTAAGGGTGTATGTTCTCCCCAGTGTTCTACCCTCTTGTGTCTGGACCATTCAAACAGTTGGACATAAACAAAGGGTGGTGATTAGCTTCACCTCTATTAACTCTAATATGCCTGGGAGATTATCTCAAGACTCACACATCCCTAATCCTGCCCCTTCCTATGAGGCCTCCCCTCTACCTCCTCTGTATGCTCAAATCCTTTAACCCTGCTTGGGTCAGCTACTGTCCACCTCCACAGAAAGTTCTGAGCCACTTGAATGAAAGCCTACCACCAACCAGAGAGTATGGTAAGACTTGAGGACGAGAGGGATACAACAAAACTTCTAATTCATGGTTCTTGGATTTAAAGACCTCAGGTTTCAAAGAAGAGCTGAAAAGATTAAAAGGTAATATTTCCTAATATTGCTAATAGAAATAAAGAACTCATATGACAAATTAAGAAGGAAGCGCTATTCTAAGCACTTGAAATAATCCATGAGATAAATTCGTTGCAGGGGTCAGACCCTCCTGCAGCCCTGATTCGGTCTCAGCACTGCTGCTGTATGTGCTCAGACAGGAACAGCAGGCATGGTGTTCTCTGAGAAGAACAGTCTCACAGTCCCTTCCGAACGCTCTCACAGGATGAGCCAATTTTGAGAAAATGGACCAAAAGCATACAAAATGGCCCTGGTCTCTCATCTAATCTATGGCAGACCCAGGATATAAGCCCACACCCTGTGGCTCTAGGACTTGTGCTATAGCTGAAAGGTCTCCTGCCTCCATGCTCTCAGAGACTCTGTTTCTCCACCTATGCCACCTTCAAGAAGGGATTAAGTCAAGATCGTCTTGACATGAAGGTGGGCGATGGCAGGGTGAAGAGCTAATGATATGTCTGTGCATCCCAGATGGCAAGGTCCTTGACACAGACTCTGTATGACTGGCTCATGTTCCTCATTCACTGACCTCCCTTCAAGTTTGCCTGTGTGTATGGTGACACTTAGTGAACAACAGAAGGATGAAGGAATGAATGACCAAGTCAGTTAACTTCCTCACCTACACCCTGTGCTGCCCCACTGCGTGTTGCAAAATTAGGCGACCAAAAGTTCTTTCTCTGTGTCTTTCTTTATCTAGGTGTCAGTTTTTAACACAGGGTCTTGTTATGTATCCCTGTCTGGTCTGATACTTGCTATGTAGCCCAATCTGGCCTCAAACTTATCAAAATCCACCTGTTTCAGGCTACTGAGTACTGAGATTACTGGTGTGAGCCAAAGGTTCCTCTTGAACGGTCTTTTTCTTGCCCATTCTTTTTCTTCTTCAGGTATAGAGGGTAAAACTCAAGTCCTTGAGCATACCAAGCATGTACTCTACCACTGACCTACACTGTGATCTCTCTTGCTTACTTTTGCTATCCACCCTTAGGAAAGTAGGCCGAGCAGGTAAGGGAAGGAACAGTCACAGCAACAGTGGACCAACAACATCAAAGCCACAGGAATGTCTGGCAGCCACAGCAGTGGCAGCCTTGGGACCAGAGCAGGTGGGGGTCACTGCAGTGGAGCATCAGTACAGTGTTTTCGGCTGGAGGGCAAAGGTGACATGTGCAGCAGCACAGCAGCAGAAGAGGCCTTGACATCAGCAATGACAGCTGGAGATGCACCAGTAATAGCAAAAAGCAGCCATAGCAGTCCCCCAGCATGGCATCCACGACAGTGGCTGTAACAGTGAGAGGCAGCTAGAATGCCCCAGAGAACAGCAAGAGAGCAACAAGATAAACGGCAGAAGAGACAGGGCAGAGATCTGCGGCTGCTGCATGGATCGAGGCTGTAAAGAGCCAAAGAAGAGAAAGGATGGACTCTGGATGTTGGAAGAGTTCAAGAGAACTGCCAAATTTAAGGATGCAGGGTCTCAGAAACCCAAGGTCCTGGTGGTGTAGCACTAGCCAAAGCTATTAAAAGCTAAGAAATCCTAACACCTAGACTTGGAATCTCCAATACTAGCTGATTCAAGGGCAAGGGAATCCTGACTTCCTGGGTCTACAAAAGAACTGTAACATTTGTCACCAGAGAGATAAGGGTCCTGGTGCCCCAATCTTCCCAAAAGCTGCAACACTACAAGATCCCAGCTACTGTCAAAGCAGCTGAGGACCAGGCCTGGAAGGCCCTCTTCTCGCTGATCCACAGCTCATAGAACAAGTGACCTCTAGTCCCTGACTGGTAACAGTCTATCTAATCGTTCTTCCTTTCTATTTGTGTAAGAATACCTGGGAAGTTAATATTCCAGCCGTAAAGCCATCTACCACAGATACCCATTTAATAGATAAGAAAACAAAGGCACAGGGAAGTTAGAGAGCCTACTCAGTGTCGCATACCCATGCAATGCAGTGCTTATTGTTCCAAGTATATTATAAGCAGTGTTTCCTGCTCTCTAAATGGACATAGAAGGCAGGCATCACCCCTGATGTCCCAGAGGAAAGCAGAAGGAAAAGTATCTTCTATAGTAAAAGGAAGCTAGCTTTGGGCCTTTCAATCATTCCTGGCCTGTGGTGCACCTGCCCCTAGATGCCTTCATCCCCTTCCAGCCTGCACAGAAGATCCCTGACACTGGAACTCACAAGTCTCAGTCAGTGGTCCTCAATACTTACTGGCAGCCTGCTTCTCTTTGTCAGATCAGTAGGACTGTAAATATTTAGGCAGAGACAGTCTTCAGAAAATTTGAGAGGAATGTTCTCCTTTCGGTTGGTTAGCAGGTCATTGACTATCTGCCCTGACACTGGGTCTTGGGAGCACCTGGGGGGGCGGGGAAAGAGAGCACCTGAGGTTCAACCACATGCAAGCTGGAACATCATTGCCATTACCATGTTGAGACACTGAAGTGGAGAACACCTTGGGGTCCAGGTGGGAAACTTGGGGATGTAGTATCCCACTCCTGAAGAAGAAGGATTTGGCACCCTTCCCAGAATCGTAGGTCTTCCTGGCTAAGGAGAGAGATGCACATATGCTGGCCTGCCTTGGGAGATGACACTCTCTGAACTTCCTAGACAGAGTCCTGCCATCTGCTGGGCTTTGTACAATGGGCTGCATGGGAGACTAAGTTCCTCTACCAGGTAAACATGCTCTAGACCTTGGAAGACAACCATCAACTTGGAAAACTCTTTTAAATGGAAGACATAGATGCTGACCAGTGTTTCATCAGTAACTTCAGGAGAACTATATTCTAGCTCTTTACACATTGATGTGCTGTGACTTTAGGTGATTGTCATTGCTGCTGCGGGCTCCAGTTTGCCAGTTCTAAGTGAGAAGAATGCTATCTATAAGGACCTTGAAGTTCTGGCCTGATAAAGTTCTACCACCATCTACTGAAGCAATCACTCACTGATGGCTGCCCTTATACAAGGTCTCAAAGATCCATCATAGATTCAAATCAGTAACAGTATTGAGATGCTCCAGTGAGCCAGGCACTGACTTACATCCTCCCCGTATGCTCACTCATTTATGCCTCAGATTAACTCCAGGCATGGGTTGCACCTTTATCTTCATTTCATAGATGAGAAAAAAAAAAGGCACACGGTGGTCTTAGCACCCAGGCAACATCTCACCTCCTTGAAGATCCATGCCATGCAGTGCTTATATTCCAAGTACATTATAAGCAATGTTCCCAGATCTCAATGGACCCAGGCAGTTCCACTGCCCCCAGGTTGGAGAAGAAGCAATTGGGGGCTCTCAGGTGTCAAGATATCATAGACACCGAGTGGCAGAAACGGGGCAATGAAGATGATTCCCACATTTCATTCTGAGGAGCTTTTCCTAAACAACCAGAGCAAGAGGTATAATAAAAATAAAATATTAATTTAAATGTCACAGAGGGAAAAGCTAAATTAACTAGTATTTAATCACAAAGCAAAGATTGAAATTACATTTGCCATTGCTACAACTATAATGTATTTTTTATTTCTCAAATAGCCAGAGTAAATTTCTCTTAATAAGCCTAAGCATTGTCAAAAATCTACTGATGGAGATTTTCATGTTTTCCTACAAAGTGTATATAGTTGAACTATTTCTGAATTTAAAAAAATTCATTGTTTTTGATTCAATAATGTCATTTCTTAAAACGTATCCCAAAATACTCATGAATGCATATAATAATTTATTTATAACACTTTCATAATAATGATATATAATGCCAAATTTGTAAAAACAACCTAATCACCACAAATATAAAACTGGATAATTATACTGTGATGCTGGATATAATGAAGGAAGCCCAGGCCCACCCCAGAGTCTTACATGGGAGGGTAGGAGGTGGCATTCTTCACGAAGCTCCATAGCTCTGCAGGCTGTGGTGGAGAAAACCTCAGGGATCCAAGAGGAGGTTTGGCAAAGGGGACGCCCAGGAAAACGGCCACAGGCTGTGTGAATCCTTCTAGGGTGACATACTTCCCCAGGACTTTGCCATGCACAGTGTTCACCATAGGTGGTGAGGACGGGTGCCCCGCTGAACAAGAGAATGGGAGGACACATCAGAGGGGAAAGGTCAGACCTGGGTTCTTAGTGGATGCTCCCACTTCCAGTGTATGTGACTTTGAATAAGTGACCTAAGTCCTGTAGGCCTCAGTATCTTCTCATATAAGAAAAACATGCAGAAACGTATCCTTATTTTAGAGGGCTGATAGAAAGGGCGAATCAGAATTGCATACAGAAAAGCATTCAAACAAAACTCAATGTGAAAATGTGGTAGTTTCAGGAACGTTCAAGATCTTTGGTATCATTCTTTCAAGCCTTTGAAAGCATGTATCCTTAAGATCCTGGTGCTGAGTGTCATGTCAGAAGAGGATGAGGAGGTGGCCTCCTGTCTCAGCACAGCTGACCGTGTAAGGAAGGACCACAGACACACTTGATCTAGGGCTAAGATGAAAGACGATACGTATTGGGAGAGGGACCAGCAAGGTGCTACAGGAATCAGGAGTGAGTACTTCTGATCTGTGTCTCAAAGAGGTAACTGTGGCTTGTGGAGGAGTAAGACAAGATGGAGGTTGGGGGAGATGAAGCAAGACTAAGTAAAGCAGGCATTTCAGATGAAGTAAAAAGACAAGGTCTGGCTGGGACAGTGGGCAGCCTATGAATGAAGACCACCAATACGGGGCTTTAGGGAGGTCAAGGCAATCCTGGAACGTGCGGATGCCTGTGAAGGAGGGTGGAAACTCCAGGACTGGGTCTTATGCAGTGGACAAATTAGCAGCATGAGCAGTTTTGGAGCAAAGGGCACAATTAAGTTCTAGCATAATCCTCCATTGGTTCTGAGCTGGGTCCTCCTGAGTAGAGCCTCTGTCTGTCCCTTAGCTCCATGCTGCAGAGTGGGTGGTCCTTCGTTGTCCGCCTGCTGCTTCTTACCTGTCCTGCTCTGTCTGCTGTAGGACCTGAGGGAATCTGACCCTCCTTCAAGAGGCAGCGGGACTTCTATATACTTTATCATGACTACTGCGTGTCTTTACTTGTTTGGTAGACAGCCCCAATGTATCAGAGCACCCCTTACAGGTAACAATTTATTTCGTCTCATTCTTCCAATTGCTCCTTTTTGGATACAGATAATATGCCAATATTTCCTTCAGGATATATGTTCAGAATAGAAAAATTATTCTCCATTTTTTTTCTGGAAGAAAAATAGCCATTTTATTAGAAACTCATGAGAAAACAGGTTTTAGTGTCTGGATCACATGGTATTAATAACTAGTTAAATACTATTGAAGTTCAGCTTATTTTTGGCTGTTTTTTGCTAATTATGATAAAACACGAATTTATTTGGGAAACATCTACATATTATCCTCAACTTATGTTTGACTTAATAGAATTTGAATTATGATGTTTTTACTTTAAGATTATTAGATTATCAGGACACAGCCCTGTCTAAAAGCATATTTTTAATAGAGAGGAATAGCCACTAAGGCTGGAGGTTGTTTATGGAAAGCAGTTGCAAAGCTGTGCCTCATGTGATTAAGCCAAATGTGATGTTTCTTTCCTTTCCTGGTTGTTAAGTGTTACCAAATCATTAGAGGAGAACTTTCTGGGAAGCCATGGGTGTCTGTGGACAAGGACATTGAAAGTTGCTTTTTTTCTTTTTTCTTTTCCAGACATGGACTGAAAACTGACGACTTTCTATAATTAGGAGAAATTTGCATTAGTAAATATGGGTATATAAATGAGAAAGAGAACCTGATCCCTGGCCAGATATAGAGACCAGGGGAAAGGAAGTAAACACAACTCAGGTTTCAGATGCTGGCTCCATGTGAGGCCGCTGCTGTTGGGAGGCCAGTGAGATATCCTGAGATGACAACACAAGACATGAGCATTTCAGCCCCAGAATTCAGTCAGGGGCAGGCAGTCATCCACTTAAAGGTGAGAGGGATACAGCAGAGTTGTGTGTGTGTGTGTGTGTGTGTATGTGTGTGTGTGTGTGTGTGTATGACTTCTCTACAGGGGCCATTGTGAAGTGACAGAAAGACTGAAATAGAAGAAACAGAGACAGCTACAGCTGGGTATTGGAAGACCTACCACAGTGGTAGCAGCATACAGCACCACGGAGTGTAGGGAGAAAGGAAGGACAACTTTAGTAATAATGCGGAGTGCTTCAAAGAGGTGAAGAGGGGAAAGTCTGAAGTGAAATCTTTAGGTGCGGCCTGCCTTAGATCATTACTAACCTTCCACCAAGATGAAGTGGGTAGAAACATCAGCTTAGAAGGATTCTCAGCATAAAGTACTTGGTTAACATTAGAGTGAAGCTCAAGACAGACAAAATCCTAATTTAGACATGGGGAAGTGGGTAAGAAATCCCAACCTAACCTAAGGAACTTTTGGCAATTGATGGCTGCTGGGAGGGGGAGAGAGTGTCTTACAGGGTTGGATGCTTGGTGGGCCCAGTGGATGGATTCACACTGAAGGACATTGGGGGCACAAATCATACTCTATAGGCCATACACACACACACACACACACACACACACACACACACACATGAGATTTCATTAAACTGGGTGGGAGCAGTGGGGGGAGGTGCAGAGAAGACAATGGATCTAAATGCTATCAAACTATATTGTAAGAAAATTGCAAAAATTCAATAAAAATTCAGAAAAAGAGCAGAGCAATAAGGTAACTCACTGTAGCTACTGCTTACATTATATGCAATGCACATACTGATATCTTGAGCAATCACTGTGTGCTGGATATACATGCCAGTTCCTTTAAATTATTTCTCAGAGAAATGTTACTAGGCAGTTATAAATAGGCCACTTAGCAGAGGAGCAACAACAATTAGGAAACAGCTTGTATGGATTTCCCAAAATGGAAGTGGGGTAATCAGTAGGAAAGGAGGTTCCAATCTAAACATGGGTCCTTCCTTATTTTGTTTTATTCTAAGTTCCTAGCCTCTCACCGTGTCACAAGGACAGAGAGAAGTTAAAATTAAACATGGTCTAGGTCATCAGGGTTCTGGTAGCCAAACACTGGCTCTGGATACAGGAGCCACATATCAACTAATGCATGACTTTCTGCATGATATTGGGAGAATACATGCCCCTTCTTATCTCAGTTTCCCAATTAATTGGAAAGATAGCACAAATAAATGTTGAGATCCAATGCACAATGTTATATTAATCATGAATTTGTGCATCTAATGCTTTGACACATGAGACTTTCATGACTCTACAAGAACTACCACTCCTAGAGGTCCCCACCCCAAAAGTAAATCTCCATTCCAACCACCTCTTTTAATAGGTCTCACACCCTAGGTCACCATCTACCTGCCCTGGTCACATAGAACCATGTACCAATGAGTAGGATAGCCCTTGCAACCAAGAATCCCTTGAAATGATTCAAATCAATCCTACTACTGTGTATACTGCTTCATCTGTCCCTTCAGAAGACACCCAAAAGAAGCACCTGTTTCTCCCTTATGCATCCTTCTGCCTCCTATCTGAACCTAGTGCTTTTCCTTTAGCCACACCCCCACCCCAGTGAGGAATTCTTCCTCTGAAATCAAGAGTAGCAGAGATTTTTCAATGACCCTCAGCTCTGATGTGCTGACTTGATTACACCTCCAATTTTCTATTAATGTACTCCATTTTATTTTGTTTTGGTATGTACGTACATATGTATGTATGTATGTATGATATGTGTACATGTATCTCTGTGTATACATTCATGTATGTGAGTGAAGGCACGGACATACAGGAGTGCATCTGTGGAAGTCAGAAGAACACCTCAGATGTTCCTCATCCTCCACCATGTTTGGAACATGAGCCTTTTGTTGTTTGCCACTGTGTATACCAGGCTAGCCGGCCCACTAGCTTCTGGGGCTTTTCTTGTCTCCACTTCCCATCTTACCATAGGATCATTGGGATAATATCACTGAATTTACTTGAATTCTGGGGATTCAGACTCAGGTTCCCACGCTCACACAGCAAGTGCTTTACCCACTGAGTCACCTTCCCAGCCTCAATACACTTCATTTAAAAACAATCCCATCATTGATTTTTTTTCCTTTCTAACACCTTTACTAGACCAGGTACCACTCCAAGTGTTGTAGAAATTACAGCCCACTTCATCCTTACAGGAACCCAGTGAAGAAGGTTCTAGCACCTCCACTATTTTAGAGATGAGATTATCCAAGTACATCAAATTCAGTACTTTGCCTGGGGAAATTGGTTTAGAAGTATTGAGCTGAGGCTCAGAATCAGTTAGTGATTTTAATATTCTGCTCACTTTCTTTCCATGATCTGGTAAAAATGGACTAATAATTAAGGAGAAAATAAACAGCTTCTTTGATCCTCTTGTGTCACACACGGGGTTAGTGAGTGCCCTTTGGCATCTGCCACGTGATCCTGGATCTCCAAGTGTTTATCTTCCTCTTCTCCCGACATACCCATACCCATGTCTAGAGAAGGAACATTGCTCCAGAACTAAAACTGCCACAGCTTTACCCTATGCACATCTCTGCCAACCAGACACATGGTTTTTAAAATGTGCCCCCCAATGCCCACTATTTATATTTCAAAAGACTCACCCTGAGCTGTGTAACTTGCAAGAGACACCAGGATCAGAGCACAGAGGCACATGGTGCATGGATAGAGCCTTGGGAGCCAGTGAAATCTCCAGTCTGCAACAAAGGGAACACACTGATTCTGCTCCAGTTTTGGAGAAAGTCTGCAAATCTGTCCCGGTCAACTATATAATCTCAGAAGACCATAATACTCTCTCTGTTCCAAAGAGGTCTCAAGGCGTCCCAGGGGATTTCATAAGCCACCTCTACCCAGAGTTTACCCTGCTTTATCTGAACATTCTCGGACTCTACACTTAGATTACAGGTGGCCACAAACTAGTCAAACAACTTCTTATGTAAGCATTTCTTCCCCTAGCACAGCAGCCTTAGTGCTCTGTTAACTTTCTGAATGCAGGTGCTAGCCTGCAGATACTTTGAAGCAGGGCAAAGCTTTATTTTGGGGTCCTCACAAAAATCTAGACGATTTTAGAACTCCTCACAGATTCACAGATTCACATCATGGAGATTAGGGCAAGCCTCCAGCCTCACCTAGTTGGTATTTCCTAGAGTTTTAGACTCTCATGTTTGGTAGAAATTCTTAAGTTCCTTTTCTGCCTTAATTAGCTTTGTCAACATTGAGGTCAAACAGCCTAGCCTCTGTCATGCATTACCGTGGTCAGAAAACACACTACCTTTCAGAAGAGTGACTTGGGGACAGGATAGTCTTAACGTAGGTGAACTATATTCCTTTTGTTTTAATACTTTTTTATTAAGTTATGCTACACAGTATTGGGCTTTTAAATAGCATTTCATACAGAATTTCTTGCCGTTGTTCCCCTTCACCACTCTTCTCCTCCATCCCTCTGCCCCATCAGCTTGTCCTCTCCCCACCAAAAGCCCACCTTTTCTTTTTTCCGCTTATTTCATCCCTCACCCCCCTTTTCTTCTTCACTCATGATCTCTTTCCTAGTTTCATGATCAACGCCCATGTATATGCACGTAAATAATCATTAAATTCTAGAATTCATGTATGTCAGAAAAAGTAGTAGTTGTCTTTCTGAGTCTGGTTTATTTTATTTAACATGATGATCTCTTCTTCCATCCATTGTTATTGAAAATATCAAGATTTCATATTCCTATATAGCTGAATAAAATTGCATTGTATGTATGTACCACATTTTCTTTATCCATTCATCTACTGATATCTGCCTAGACTGGCTCATTTCTTAGCTCTTATGAATAGTGGAGTCACAAACACAGTTTGCAAGTATCTCCTTGGTAGGACGTAGGCCCTTTGGGCATATACCCAGGCATGGAATACTTAACCCAGGTGTGGAATACCTAGGTCATATAGTTGTAGTTTTAGAAATTTGAGAAACATCCATACTCATTTCCACAGTGGCTGCATCTGTTTACAGTCCCACTAAAAGTGAATAATGGCTTGTCCTTCTAAACAACTTCACCCATATCCATTGTCGTTTATTTACTTATGTTCCACAAAATAGAAAGGGAAGGCACACTATCACAAACTCATTCTATGAAGTCATATTACCTTGACACCAAAACCACATAAGGATACAATAACAAAAGAAAACTATAGGGGCTGGAGAGATGGCTCCGAGGTTAAGATCACTGGCTGCTTTTGCAAGGACCTGGGTTCAACTGCCAGCACCTACATGGCAGCTAACAACCATCCATAACTCCAGTTCCAGAGACTCCAGTGCTCTCTTTTGACCTCCACAGGCACTGCACAATACAGGTGCATTCACACATGCAGGCAATATGCTCATAAAGACAATAAATAAAATATTAAAAAAGAAAACGATAGGCCACTCTCCTTAATGAGCACAGATACAAAAATTCTCAACAAACTATTTTAAAACTGTGTTCAAGAACACATTAAGGTTAAGCATGAGTCTCATGTCAGAGACAAAAAAGATGGTTCAACACAGGGACATCAATAACATGCTCTAAATAGACTGAGGGACAGAATTCACCTGATCTTTGATAGATGATAGAATCTCAATAGATACAGAAAACACATTTGTTAAAAGTGATAACTTTTTACTCTTATTTGATACAGTGCTGGACGTCTTACAAAAAGCAGTAAGGTGAGAAATACCTAAAAAGGATATGAATTTGAAAGGAAGAAGTAAAATTATCATATTTGCAAATGACAGGCTTCTATTTTCAAAAGACCCTAAAAGTTCCATGAGAAAATGTTTAGGTCTGACAAATACTTTCAGCAAAACTGTAGAAGAGGAAACATGCATACACAAACCAGTGACTTCTATATATCAATAATGAGCTTGTTGAACAAGAATCAGGAAAAATATCCCACTCCCAATAGTTTAAAAACACCCTACAACCTAGGAGTAAACTGAATCAAGGAGGCAAGAAGACCTTTCCTAGAAAAACCTTAAGACACCGAAGAATGAATTTGAAGACACCAGAAGATAAAAATACCTCCCATGATCATGGATTGGCAGAATCAATATTATGAAAATAGTTGTATTACCTAAAATAGTATATATTCAATGTAACCTCCATCAAAGTTCCAATGACATTCTTCACAGAAATAGACAGTATTGTCATAAAATTAATATCGATAAACAAAAGACCCAAATAGTCAAAGAAATCCTGAATAACAACAAAGCCGTTCTAGAGGCATCACAAATACATCCCCTACTTGGGACACAAGGAAGCTGCTAAAATCTTCCTTAATATTATCACTAAATGTCCTACAATAGGAATTTACTTGAATGCAGTCTGGCTCAGCTGGCTAAGGAAATGCAGCATATTCACTTAAGATAGTGATAGGCATCTCTGTGCACTAACATGGAGATGTAGACATGATGGAAACATAGGTTATGTGACTGTTATAGGTGCTGTAAGAAAGTGTCAGTTTCACTAAAAGGTAAACATAGTTTATAATGTCACTCAGCAATTCCAGTCCTAGAAATACAGCAAGAGCATTGAAAACACAGGCCATACAAAAACTCGAACTTAAATAGCAGTGTTATTCACAACAGCCAAAAGGAAAGCTTAAAGTGTGTCAACAAAGGAATGAATCAATGAAAGGTACACAGTCCAAACTACGGAATACAATTGAGTCACAAGAACATGCTGCAGTGTAGATGTATATCTACACCTATTGGTTGTAAGGACAGGGTGAAAGAAAACGGATGGGGCATGAGGATGACTGCTAAGGGGAGGGAGCTTTTCATAGAGTGATGCTGAATCTGGGGTTAGATGATGGTGATGTTTAATATAATACATAGGTTTCAATATGTCAACTATTTTTAAATAGTACACTATAAAGTATATATTTTATATGAATTATAGTTTAATAAAATGTAGTCTTTAAGCACATTTTTGTAATAGTTATACAATGTAATCTTATTTCAATGATAATATACATCTTCATTTATATAGGAAAATTTCTAGATGATTAACATTTAACCACCATTATAATATTCATGTCTTGCCTGTAATATTGTTTTATTTATTTGTATTTTCTTTTATCCATCCTCACATTCATTTTCAAATATTTCTCG
>NW_008355276.1:43452-44614 GCF_000622305.1 Nannospalax galili
CCTACAATCAGTTTTCCAATAGCTCTGAGACATTAAGAGACAGGACGGCAAGAGCCTGAGTCCCTAAGCTGTACCTAGATTGCAGCTTCTCTATGATATATAACAGTGTTTTGGACTTTCTGTGTTTAATATCTAAATGTCTACGTTTTAGCTGATATATATATTTTAGGGTCATCTTTGACAAATGCAGACAGAATGCAAATAATCGGTAGTCAGTACCATAGGGGACATTGACAGTTTGGTTTCTGTTCTGTTCCCTAAATGTGTGTGAAAATACCCTCACAGCCAGCGACTGCCGACATCCTCGCATTATACAACCTCAGCGTTCTTGGATCACTTCCACCTGCCAAGAACTCCTCCCCTTTTGAAGGATTTCCCTAGTGTAGAACAAAGCCATTTTGTGCATGACAGGGCAGAAATCCCTAGTCCTTCCCCATTCCTGTGGCACCTCTCAGTCAGTGACTAACACCTCAGTTCCCCTACCTCTTTGTTGCAGTAACTTTGAAACACATTCTTTTTCCCACATTTTCTCCTGGCATTAACCCAGGTCACCCAGAATGCTAACTGACATTATAATTAACACTTCACTGGATACTTTGCCTTCTCCATCTCTCATTATTATTCACAATTATTCCCATCACTGTTCCTTGATCTCAAAATAAACTTCATGTGCTTGATGGGTGAGGAGATGGAGATCTCAGGAGAGATAGGCTACACCGGCTCTCCAACATTTCAGTAATGTGTGTGGTTATTGTACTCACAAAGTTGGTTTCCCCCAAACATTCAACACCATTGTATGGGGGTTAAAAACATGGCTCTGTGGTCACACAGGTTTTGTACAACTATTGTGCTTGTGTCAAATCTGCCTTTGGTGAAACTCAGAGTAAGACAGAGGATCCATAGTTCCATTGTCAAATCACTCTCATGTTTGGTCGGGATTATAATGTGTATCCCTTCCCATATTGAACTCACATATCGAATCTCTGCTACCAAAAAGTATAATCTGACTGTAACTGGACATGAGCCCTTTAAAGAGGTTATGACAGTAACATGAGGTTATTAGGATGGATCCTAAGCCAATGGGACTGACACTGCCATAAGAGGAAATATAGACCTATAGAAATATCAAAGTTCCCTGTGTATAGAGGGCCCACCTTGTGTA
>NW_008355277.1:0-659 GCF_000622305.1 Nannospalax galili
GACCACTACCTTGACACAACAGGCTTAAGGCAAATGACAGAATGTATGAACGCCAGTAGTGGGGCTATAGGATGGTGCCAATATGGTAGGAGATAGAAAGATGACTAAGATTGACCAAGATGTTCTGTATGAAATACACAAATTTTCAATTAAAAGAGTAAAAACTAAAAAAGTCTGGCTACTCGTGCAGACTGTCTGTGCCCCCCGGTCTACCCCCAACATACTATAGCACAAAAGCTGCTGAGATGGCTCACTGGGTAAAGGTGCTTGCAGCCAAACCTCACGGTTTGTGTCTAATGCCCCAGACCCGTATGCTAGCTGGAGAGGACCGGCTCCAGCACGTCATCCTCTCCACACACGTGCTCAAGCACACACGCATAAATAAATACAATGTCACTGGCTATTACAGGAAGGCTCTCTGACCCAGATCCTTCAACTTTCAAGTTTCTTTCCCACAACACAAAATAAAATAATATTTAAAATACATATGGAAATTTTGGAAATATTATTTGCACTTGGTGTATTTTTAATGGAACTTGGTAATTATTTTCTACTTTTAAACACGAAGAAAATGGAGATAAGAAATTGGTCACAGGTCAAGAGCACTGGCTCCTCTTCCAGAGGACCAGGCATCAGTTCCCAGTACCCAAATGGCTTCT
>NW_008355277.1:776-846 GCF_000622305.1 Nannospalax galili
CACACAGATAAAATAAATTCATTTTTTAAATACAAAGACAGCAATTCACATAGCTTTTTTCTATTCTATG
>NW_008355277.1:2833-8957 GCF_000622305.1 Nannospalax galili
AAATTTATAAACTGCCAGATAAACACAAGGAGCACAGTGATTAATTCTATGCCTTTGTAAGATTTATCCCCTTGAGGCACGCTGATAAATTACAGGCGTATAATATTTAACCCAGATGAATTACATCCGTTTGTGGGAGCACAAACTTCTGGTGGGTTTGAACATCTTCTGGAATGTATCTATTACTGGCTACACTATTGAAATGCACTGTACGATGTCCCAGCATTCCATAATGTACTCCTGGGCTGTACAATGCTTATGATAAGGACTGCTGTGAATGGGAAGAGATATATTTTTTTATTTCTCAATGATGACGAGTGGATGTTCAAATAAAATTCCTGGTGTTTGTTGTTACAGCAGTGATGGAAGAAAAATGTCAATATGCCCTGTCTTTGTTGACAACTTGAAAACAGAGGTCTGAAATAGTCTGTATCACCACAAACAAAAGCAGCCAAGAGCCTTGGTTCATATTGATTCACCTGCCATGCAAAAAACCATGAAGCCTCCAGTACACAATGGGCTGTCTGGTAGGTGCTGATCTGTGCACACATCCTGTGTACTTGGGAAACAGGAATATGCATTGCATTCTCTAGATACTTATATAAAAGAGCCCTCACAACCCGCTTTCATTGCCTGTGGTAACTAACGAACATCATTACCTTCAGTTCACTGTCCCCCACTTCAGTCCTCCATCTGCTGTCCATCATTTGCCCAGCAGGGAAATGCTGTCCATGTCTAGTGCCCAGTAACCTCACATACTCTCTTCCATTCTTTAAAATTTAAGATTTTAGTATTCCCACAGACACCAGAAGAGGGTGTCAGATCCCCTAGAACCGGAGTTACAGATGGTTGTTAGCCACCATGAGGATCCTGGGAACCAAACCCAGGTCCTCTGGAAAGGCAGCAAACGCTGGGAAGCACCACAGCATCACTCCAGGTCCTGTTGTTTTCTTTCCTCCTTTTTTTCAGCTCCTCAGAGGAACTAAACTCAGTTTCCCCTGCTCATAGGGCATACCATTGTTATCTCTCATAAAGATCCCCCTCTTAAAGCAATGCTCTCCCCTCTAGTATGGCAGTTTTACATCTGTGCCAACTCTCACACTACTTTCAAAATTTGTTTTCAGTCCTTGAATCTACTTACAGCCCTGTCTGGCAGTAATAAAATATGTTCTAGGATCCAATTGCACCTTCATCCATAAATTCAGCATTTGGATCCTATTATTTCTCATGATGTTGTCTGTGTCTGGAGTACTGCTACATTAGGATGTGAACTGGGCATCTACACCTGGGTGAAATATCACACCAGCTCTGAGTCAGAAGAGGACGCATCAGGGCTAGAACCAAATAGAGCATTTTATCAGTGGTATTTGTGTATTGGCAGCTTGCAGAAGCCATTTACAATAACTCGGCAGTCTTCGAATTTTAGAGAAAGTTAGAAATAAGGGACTTACTATTTGTTTCATGCCTCCATGTGTCTGGTTCATCCCTAAGTGCTTTCCACATGGTTTCCATTGTATTTTTCCCAATACAGACACAACCTGTCAGTAGCCCCACTCTGAATATGGGTGGTAACATCCCACAGGCTGGTGGAATGGAACCCACCAGAACACCAGTGCTCCTGATTTGCCACTTCCTGGTCTAGCCAGATGTAAGCAAGAGTTTCACACTCTGCCTACACAGCCAAGAATCTTTGATGATCAACTGTATTCTGGAAAAACATGGTTAAAAATAAAGCCTTGTAGGTTCATGTCAGGTGTTTGCACACGAGAAGATAAGAAACAATATAACTACAACCAGGAGAGAGTAGAGAGGATCAAACCCTTCCATGCAGTCTGATGCTCCCAGGATTTCTAGAATGTATCTACATCATTACTTTCTTAGAAAAAGCTGCTGCTTTTATGGGGAGAGGAACATCTTACAAGTCAGAAAAAATAGATGTCTCCTAGACATACATCAGTCACAAGTATGGACAGCCAGAGGGCAACTGGACGAACATGAAGTCCAGTGGGATTTGTTCACAGTGAACTAACAATTCCATCTTAGACAATGTGAGCACTGAAATACTGACATCGGACCCAGAGAGGAAGGTGCACATTTGGGTACAGTCATGTGAGAATTATACAAGTGTAAAGGACGGTCTGAAGAAAGGGAAGTTCGTGAAAATGGAACACACGCACTGAAACTAACCTTACAAGTATGATCCCTCTCCAGGATTATAACCCTCATGCAGTTCTATGATGTGACTTAATTAATAGTCAGAGCTATGACCCTGACACATGGAAGCATACTACCCTTGCCATAAGAATCTGCACTCAGATGTGCATTGGAAAGCTAGACGAGTAAGGTATTGCTTGATGCTCCGGTAACAAAGGAGCAAACACTGGGTGTCTGAACAACAGAAGCTGGCCCCTCGAGACGAGTAAGGTATTGCTTGATGCTATGATGCTACGGTAACAAAGGAGCAAACACTGGGTGTCTGAACAACAGAAGCTGGCCCCTCACTGTTCGGTCGACCTGTGTGACTGGATTTGACCGCATCTCCTTCCTTGTTTGCCAAGGGCTATATTCTGTGTCTGCATCTCTTCATGTGCTGCATGTGTGTTTCTGGGACCAAATTTCCCCTTTCTATTAGCCCGTCAGTGTAGCCTAACACCCTCTGTGTAATCTTTACTTTCAAGGAACACCACAGTCTGGATTCTTGGGATCTAGGATTCTAACCCCTGGAAGATACAATTCTATCTATGATATCCCCCCTAATCCTGAACAGATCTTACTGTTTTGGTAATCCTTACCTACCTTGATGACAAAAGTTTACCAACAAACAGGCAAGACAACGGGCTTGGAACCTAGTCAGCCTCTGCCTGTTCTACTTTACAAAGGACATTGCTCAGAAAGTATGTGTCCACTGTAATATTATAAACATCTTGAAGTGACTTCAAAATCAGATAGAAAATATTATCTTAATATGTAATAACCTTGATTTACCCTATGAATGCTTTCATTTGGATAACAATGTCTCGTCTCTAGTTAGAACATCTATAGAAAGGAAGACCTAAAGTTTTCTAGACCAGAGCTTGTAGACACATGCTCTTCAAACTTTTAAGTATGTTTTAGTAAGGAATTTGTATTAAAATCAAATTCTCACTCAATGGATCACAGTAAGATTCTGCAGTTCTAAGATGTTCTCAAATGATAACCAATGTGCTATTATAGGCCCTATACTGTGAACAGTAAGGTCCTAAGACTTTAAAACACCTGAGGGATACAGTCCACCATCACAAAGTTCATTAGTTTTTAGTTATAAAGACCGCCACCTCTTGCATCTAATAGTGTGTCCTCTATTTAGAATGAAAAGAGGGAATTCAGTAAACCCTTTGTTGCTATGGAGACAGATCCATAGCATCACGGATGTAGCCTCTGTACAGTTCTTTGGAGGAAGAGGCTTGAGGAAGCCAGTGGTGATTCATACATGTGCTGTCTTGCTGTCTTCTTGAGCCTGCTAGAGCTTCCTGTGGGATACTTAGGTGTTTTCCTCCATAGATCATCTTTCACCACTACCCATAGTTTACATCTTTCCATGGTTTCAAATATAACTCATTAAGATGTGTAGATTATTATGATACTGACCCTACCTATTTGAAAACAAAGATGGATTCACTGGAGATAAGGAGATCATTGAGACTGAAGAAAGCCCTGCAGATATTTTCATGTGATTTTATTGACCCATGCATGACCTGATGAGGATGGTAATTTAAGTATCTGCCATATGTCTCATGAAAATCAACTGGAAAATGAGAATCATCAAGCTAGAGGCTTTTTGAATGAGATGAAATCAGCACCTTCTTCATTGTTGTGCTGAGTTTAAATGCTCCCACTTACAGGGCTACGCTCATCTAAAGTGGTACTATTAGTAGCAGCAAGGCAAGCAGTCGTTAACCACCTACAGTTTTGTGCTGGGCAAAATTGATGCTACCTATGGTGCTGTGACTGAGCGCTTCTTTTCACAGCTGCATTCCAAGTTAAGAGCTCATATTGACAGCACAGGCCAAAGTCAACGAAATGCCCCACTATATCCCGTTTTATGGTAGGTGACTTTTAACAGCTAACCTTTACCAGTTCCTAATGCATAGTGCCCTTCTGAATAGTACACAGTGAGGAAGAACTACGTGATGCAAAGTGAGCTTACATAAAGGTCTCAACACAAAGAACCCAACCAAGTTACCTTCTGAGTATACATACTGTCAAGTCGTCAGCAATATCTCCCAGATAGTCAGAGGGAAGCCTCACTTGTCTGCACTAGCTACAGCTTTTCATACTGCTGCACTTAATGCAAAAGCTACTGAGCAAAGCACTCCGTTCAGGGGAATCAAAGGATTGGAGCAAGCACAATAAACACCACCTTCTAGGCTGATAGGAGGGAAGACTTCCCAGTCTGAGATGAAAACGCTTTTTCACTCTGAAGAAAAACTGTACATGGATCAATGAAGGATTTGCATTGACACCAGATATACCATGCATGAAAAATAGAAACTAAGACTCAAGATGGGTCACTGGGTAAAGACATCTGCTGCCAGCCCTGAGCCTAAATTCCATCCTGGAGACCCTCATGGAAGGAAAGTATGGCCTCTAGCAGGTTTCCCTCTGATTTCTGTGTCTTTTACCTACACACACAGACACAGACACACACACACACACACACACACACACACACACACAATGAAAATGAAAAATGGAACAAAAAGTTTTTTTAAAAGCAAACAAAAAATGGAATCTATTCCAGTTAGGCCAATGTTCAAGCTGAGATGATCAAATATTTCTACTGAGAATTCACACTAAGGGCACCAACATCAGACAGAGAAGTGGCTTTAATTCCCACAATCATCCTCAACCACTATACACAATCTGAGCATATGGAATCGAAGACACATTTTGCTACTTTTATTTTGGGTCAATGGCTCGCATTAACGATTGAATTCATTTTGGCATTATGGTGGATGTGGGATAGAGATATTGGAAAACTCTCAGGTATGGAGGTAGGTGAGAATTGTCCAAGTTATGAGTATTTGGCAAAAGGTCCACGTCCTGTTCCAGCCACTCTCCAAATAAAGGACAGGGTGGACACAGTAATCTAGAAAAGCCTTGAGCTGCTGGGATGCTGTTGGTAGAGAGAAACCAGCAACCTGCAAAGATTATTAAAACATTAACTTTATTTTATCAACATCTAAGATCTCTGTTATTAGAGTTGCTAGATGTAGAATCAACTGATTCCTGCAACCACAGAAACCCAGCTCTGCTCTGTAGTGAGGCCCCGGAAAAGAAAGCAGGAAATGGTAGTCTATCACATCATGCTTTGATCGACAACGGGTGATGTGTACTTTTAATAAAGCCAGCTAAGGTAGATGCTGTGTTGATGGGCATCCCCAGGGCGAGAGAGAATCATATAAAGAATGATGGAGCAACTGACAATCCCTTTCGTATTAGTGACAATTTTTACGTCCTTTGTGTCCTGCTGGCCTGTAATAGAGCTGCTTTTTGATGATGTATCCTTTGGGCATTCTACCAATCAAGGGGTATATTACAGGAGAAGATAAGATACATCTTCATGTTCTTAATCCATAAACACCCCAAGTATGCATTTGTATTTCAGGGTTTTAGTGAAAGGAAAAACAGTCCCTACAGGAATAAACCAATTTAGGGTTAGAAGCTACAAAAGAGCGTGGGCTAGCTGTAAAAGTCAGTTCTGATGGGAAAAATTGTTTGCTCACTCATTTTTAAATTTTTATTTGAAAAAATCATATTCTTGGAGATGTCCTTAACACTCGGCTCTTTTTAAGCTCTCGGGTCACACATTCAAATGAGGCTGTTATCCCTAACACTTCTGTGTTAAAATACACCCAGAAGCTGGCTACTCTGGTTACCAGCTGGCTACTCTGTTACTATGCTGGTCCAAGCTCTCTTCCTTTTTGCTGCAGACTGCCACATTCAGTGTGTGACAGCCTCCTTAGCCCCCCAGATTTCCTGCCACTGTTGCCTGTTAAACATAAAGCTCCCTGTGTTCTTCTTTGGAAAAACCCTGCAACATCCCCATATTTCAATCAGAGAAAAAGTCAATGTCCCCTCAGCA
>NW_008355277.1:10002-11026 GCF_000622305.1 Nannospalax galili
TGTGCATTTATGTAGTATGATGTGAGAGTTCAGTACTTCTATGCAATGTATAATAATGCAATTGTATTAGTTAGCAGCTCTTCGTGCGGGAAACATTCAAATTTCTCCTGGAGTTATTCTGAGAGTGTTGTCTTGATTTTCTTTTTGGCAGACAGGCAATGAGAACAAAGTGTGTATGAATGCATTTTATTTGTTTACACTTTTTTTCTTTGCCATTTATCTGAAATTAAAAATTAATTGAGCAGCCTATATTTCTTTTTTTAATAGTTTTTAAATTTTTTTAGAAGAAGCATTTCATTACAGCTTTAACATACTCAATAACACACTCCAGAACACATCTCTTTCACAAGTGACTATAAGTTTCTAGGTTCACAGTTGAATTAATATAGTTATAAAATATTGAACTCAGTATAAGCCCTGTAAGACATAAAATTGAATGAGTTCTTAACCTTTAAAAGAGATCTCCATTTTGCTTTAGAATATATTGTTCCTTGCAGAAGGACTCATTGTTTTTGCTACTAACACTGAGATGTTGGCACATGCATCTCTAATCTGTATGTATCCGATTATTACTAGTCATAATCGGTTGCACTTGGATCCTTGGCGCCTGTGTATGTCTATAAAGTCATCGGGTAGATTTCAATGGTAATGTTTATCACCTCTATTAATTAACATGACGTAAATTTCCATGTTTCCTCCTCAAATATAATACATTTTAAAAAAATTCAATCTTTTTCTGTGTGTGTATATCATACAGAACATCCCAAACCATCTTTTACAACTATACACCCACTTCCCAGATGACACCCTTCCATAGCCTCCCTCCCCCCCATAGCCTCCCTCCTCCCACTAGAGCCCTTATACTCTGATATCCCTGCTACTGTCTGCTGTGTTGTCAGCACTCCCAGCCATTCTCCACTAGTCCATCTAATGAATCTAGTCAGCCTATCTAGAGGTCTTTGTTTTAGGAAGGTCAGTTGTTCCTCATCTAGCAGTAATCAGTTGTCAATATTTCTTTAGATAA
>NW_008355277.1:11157-17465 GCF_000622305.1 Nannospalax galili
TGTGGGTGCTAGGAATTGATCAGGTCCTCTGGAAAAGCAGCTAGTGCTCTTAACTGCTGAGCCATCTCTCCAGCCCCCAACACCTTTAATAATAACTGTAATGGACTCTTAAAAAATTATATTGAATCTTCAATCTTTGGTAATACTTTCCTTTTGGTTGTTTAAGACCCTACAATTGACCCAGATAAACCAATTTCTTTTTACTCTGAAGGCCATTTGAGGATCTGTTCCTCAGGGGTCACATGGGCTTGGAAGGAGCCCCTGGCTCCTTTCTTTTACCAGTTCCACCTATGTGAAGATGAGTCAAAGGTCCTGCTCGACCATGGCTGGCTTCACTTGGGAGCATGGAGGAAATGATTCCTCTGTGTTGACCCTCCTCTTTGTAGACTGGACACTGATTCAAGTCCATCTCATGGGGTCTCCTCAACCTCCTTGATCGAGAGGACAGGTGAACCACCACAATTACAGGACATTTTGAGAGATGGTCATAGTCCCCTGGAACTAGTTGACCTAGGAGGGCAAGGAGCAAAACTGTCCTTTATGTCCCTCTGACCAAATTATTATAGGCCTCAAAATATGTCTTTTAAACATCATTTGTTCAATTTAAGGCAATTCCTTTTCTTGCCTTATGCCACTCTTTCTAGTTTGAAAATATGTTTTGGTGACTGGGGAGCCAGCTCCATGGATAAAGGCACCTGTCCCAAGTCTGAGAATCTGAGTATGATTGCCAGAACCCACAAACTCAGACTTTCACACACCCTGCAGTGCACTGACCCAGATGTGTACATGCATATTTGTTCAATTTAAGGCAATTCCTTTTCTTGCCTTATGCCACTCTTTCTAGTTTGAAAATATGTTTTGGTGACTGGGGAGCCAGCTCCATGGATAAAGGCACCTGTCCCAAGTCTGAGAATCTGAGTATGATTGCCAGAACCCACAAACTCAGACTTTCACACACCCTGCAGTGCACTGACCCAGATGTGTACATGCATACACACACACACACACACACAATAAAATAAACAAGTATAAAAAACACTTAAGGGGCTGGAGGGATAGTGCAGCAGTTATGAACACTGACTGTTCTTGCAGAGGACCCGGGTTCGAATCCCAGCACCCACATGCAGCTAAAAACTGTCCTTAACTCCAGTTCCAGGGGATCACACAGTCTCTTCTGTCCTCCATGGGCATTGCACAACATGGGTGCACTTGCCTACATGTAGGCAATACACACATACACATAAAATAAAAATAATAAAATTAAAAAAACCCTTAAAATATGATGTATACTGCTTCGAAGTTTACCAAAAGCAAAATAAAACACTTACCTGATGTTGACCTCACACTAACCTTCAGTTCATCTCATGTCCTTGTGCGTTTTGTTTTCTTCCGTCCCCTAAATTCAGGCCTGAGTGTCTCCGTTCATGACATCATCTCCCTCTAGAGCTCCTTTCTCCACACCTCAAGATCAAGGATCTGCTACGTGCCCAAGCATCTAATGGATTTCTGTCTATTCGTTCTTCCATGAACCCTCTTCCTTGATCTTTATACAGCATGTGGGTGCTCTGCAGACCCACCCCCTTCATTCACCTTCATGGTCCTGTTCATTAGCTTTGCCTCACTCCCAGAAACAGTAGAAAAGCATTGTGGGGCAGGAAGAGCCCTTCACACTTCTGTGGCATCGTGTCTGTTGTCTCCCATAAGCATGGGTTTTGTTTCCTGCACGTCTCACTGGTTACAATAATGAACTTCTAAGGTGACATTAGGTGAAAGAATGTGTATTTAAATGATGCTTTCTAGTTGCATATATTTTACTCAAACAATTTAAAACATAACAATTGAGATCAATACATTTTTTCAAATATTTATGCAAACAGGAATTTGCAACCCAGCATGTATAAGTTCATCAAGAATGACCCACTTCTAAAATCACCTCTGATTCATCTTCCGGTATTACATTTCTTCAAGTGAAAATCTCTCTCTCTTTCTCTCTCTCTCTCTCTCTCTCGCACACGCATGCGCACGCACGCACACACACACACACACACATTATTCTTAAAATACATGTGCTTTATTTCAGGTCCTTCTGTAGAAGCAACATGTTTCTGGTCTTGGTGGTTTGGAATGTTGAATACATGAATACGGAATGACCAGGGTAAAATTTACTGAATTCTAAGTTGAAATTAATCTTAGGACTAACTACACACTTCACATATTTCCAAATTATTTCACTTTGCATTTTACTGCTGGCGACTTTTTTGAAGTTATAAAATCACAAGTGGTAGGGCTAGAGAGATGGCTCAGAGGTTAAGAGAAATTGCTGCTTTTGCCTAAGACTGAAACTTCGTTCTAGCACCCATATCAGGCAGTTTACAATTATCTGTAACCCAGCTCTATGGGGTCCAATGCCCTCTTCTGGCCTCTGTGGCCTCCCTCACAACACAGGTGCATATATATTGACAGTTGAACACATTTACATGTAAACAAAAATTCAATGCAAAAATAAAAGTTAAAAAGTTAACAGGTGATGTGATCTTATTTCTGTTTATGTCTTCTTCATTGGGTCAATGATGTTTGTACAGCAGTTAACCCCACTAAGATGGATATGTGTTATAAACTGACCAAAGGCATTGTCCTTGAATTAGGACAGTGTCTTTGTGTTCACAATTTGCTCTCCCACTGCCTCACACTAGCAGAAGTCACTTTCCCCCTCACCACTCAGGGAACAACAGCACAACACCTCAGCCAACAAACACATTGCTTTTGCTATTTTCATTTCTATAAAAAAAACTTTAGCCTAAGTATCCTTGAGGGAAAATTATAATTATTTCAGATAATTAATTACTTTTCCACAACAGCAACTGTGACAATTACTCAACCTAAGAAACTCTAATCCCAGTACAAAATCTAGTTCTGGTTTGGCAGCTCCCAACACAGACAGGCATCCTGCTGTCAAGTGGGTCTGTGCTGACACCTGCTTCAGGGCCATATTGATGTGTCTGTTACCACGCAGGACTTCCTTTTTCCTGAATCAGAACACAGGGACAATGTAGTCCAATCTCACATGCTGGGTGTGTCGATCCCTCCAGGTTTAGCACCTTTCCTTTACCTTTTTCATGTTAAATGGAATGTTTAGAGCACTCCCTATGACCCCCACACCTTTGCAAGGAGTGAGAGGTTCAATTCCCTACCTCCCACCTTTTTCTCTAAGAGCTATGTGTCTCCTCATTCTATTTTGTCTTCAAGTCCAGCTCCCTAGAACTGCTAACTTGAACGGCACTTTTCATTCCTTTCTTAGTATGACGCTTACAGGACCATGGACCACCGCGCCTGTATGTCACTTCTGCAGAATATCGTTTTTGTAGAGGGGCAGTGTAGACTCTAGGCTGGCAAGAAGGTGTAGTAGTTGGGGATTTTTTTTCCCAGGCCAAAGGATCTTTCTGTATGCTGTTACTCCATGCGTTTTCCTTCCTTAGGTCAGTTCCAATAAAATAAAGAAGTATCTGTTTGATTAAGCAGAACCATTCAGCTCTTAATGTCTCTCAGCATGGACCTATTTTGCCCCAACTTTAAAAGCACTTTTTTGAAAATCAACATCATCTTTCAAAGTGTTTTTGCTAACAGCTGACATTTATTTTGTTTACAAGAGAGCTTGCTAACAGCTTTTAAACTGGCCATCATTTTGAAAAATTTTCTCTATAGTTTTCTGATTGCAGAATCATTGTATTACTTGCAAATAAGTACCAATTTGAGACCACACTTCTCCCCCACACATATTTCAAATTCTCCAAGTGGTTTTAGAGATGAAACATACCACCTTGGAGAACTACACTTTTAATCCTGAGAGACTGTTACCAAGAGAAAGCAGAGCCTTCCTTGTGTTAAACTGCATCAAATGTGGGTTTTGCTCAAAAGTAACATAAACCCAATGTGTCTCCTACTGTTGGGCAACCAGCTCCTCATGCTGACCTCTGCTACTTTAAAGGAAAATGTTTTTTCCAACCAGGTCCCCATGCCCATTGTTTCCTTTGGATATTCAATTTCTTTCCAAATCATGCTTACCCTCTTCATAATATGAAGCAACTCAAGCTGCCTTTCAGAGATGTCTTCTTCAAGTAGACAGAGAGTCAATGATTCAGGACTTAATCCACCTTCCTCTATGCAGCCCAGGCTACTCTCAAGCTTGAGATTCTCCTACCTCAGCCTCCCAAGTGGTGGGTTTACAGTTATCTACCACCACGGCTGGCTTTTCAACATACATCTTGTATGTCTTGTATTTAAAACTATCTAATAGCTAAAGGATATCCAATAGACAGAAATGTGGCATATGGTGCAGTCCCTTCCCCCAGGAGCTGACAATGAAATACTTAATCACTGAGAGAAACAAAAGGTCTTATTCAGTTCTGGCACTGGACTGACTGTTCTACAAAGAGAAGCTCTAATGAAACTCAGTGAGTCACACACAGAAGATACGAAAGTAAGATGGGGGCTTGAATGGGATGAAGTATTCCACTGGAAGATGAATGAGAATGAAAGCTGGAAATGGGGTGAAAATGGCTAAAATTGCATTATGTAAATGCATGGAACTGTCAATAAATTTTTAATAACTCTCACTGAATCCACAGATCATAATGAGGCTCATGAAGATGGAGACAGTGAGAGACAGAACGAGCCCAAGGATGACATGCCCAAGGCAGGCTTAAAGAGAAGTTAAACCTACTGCTTTGATGGGATCACTGTGTATTCAGAGAAAGAGAAATGCATCCTAGAGGAGAGGAGGGTCCTCGGGCCGCTGTGCTGAAGTTTATGATTTATTACCCCATCGATATTTCATGATAATGCTTTGAAGACATTTTACTGTGTTTAGGGGTTGATAGCAATGTAGTGAAGACTGGCTATTATGGAGCTAATCAGCCAGCAAGTATTACCATGGGTTGGAAAGGCTGATGACAGAGAAGCTGACTATCAGTGACATCATGGAGCCCTGACTGTGATTAAAGGAGTCTAAATAGAAAAAAGAAAGAAGCCCAGGAAGCAAAATGACACATTGCAATAGAAGAAATAAACTGAGTAACTTACTAAAGGCACCAGAGGGAACTAAGGATGACCTTCTACAACAGGGCTCTGTTGGCATTGCTATGTACTTACTTCCCTTGGGAGGGGCACATTAATACCTCACTAGGCTGAGTTAATGCTTCATATGCAGAAAATCCCTCTTCTTTATATCTCTGTTCAGATGTTCCTCCTGCCCTCCCCCCATCTCCAGCATTTATCTCACAAACTTTAAATCATTTGATTTGATTAAAATGTCTATAGTGTATCGAAATGCATTCTAGGGTAGTTGTTGTCCAAACTTTTGGTGTTAGTGCACACTGCACTTTATGAATGTAATATGGTCCAAAAAGACTTTCTGGTGGGATGAGTTACATCTATCTACATTTTTATCAATTTGGTCATCAAAACTAAGAAATTTTAAACCCTAAATAAAAAGAAATTAAAAATACTAATATACAAATTATTTTAAGACAACTATAAATACCCTACCATTTATGATTGACATATTTTAAAAATTAACTTGGATAGTTTCTGAAACAAAACTAAAAGGACAGTTAGGATGATCTCAGTATACATTTCCATGAGATGGAATTTGTCTGGATAAGATAAAGTTGGATCCTCTGCCTCTTTTGCATTCACTCAGATATAAAGAGAAGTATTTACTATTAATTTTATGTGTATGAGTGTATTGCCTGCATGTGTGTAAATGCACTCGTGTTCTGAAGAGCTTGCAGAGGACAGAAGAAGGCATTGGGTCCCCTGGAACTGGAGTTATGGAAGGTTGTTAGCTGCCATGTGGGTGCTGGGATTTGACCCGGGTCTTCTACAAGAACAGCCAATGCTCTTAACCACTGAGCCAACTCTTTAGGCCTGAAGAGAAGTATTTTAATAAAATAAAATTGTGATTATTCTTAGGTACTACACAAAAGTTCAACAGCAGTGAGTTTTTTTTTGAAAAAATATTTGTTTATGTGTGTGAATGTATGCACACACTATGTACATGTGCTTCTGTGTGCATGCATGGAGGCCAGAAGCCAGCACTCGGTGGCCCTCCACCACTCTCCGCCTACACCTTTGAGGCAGTGTCTCTCTTTGAACCTGGGCTTGCATTCTCTCATGTAGGCTAGAAGGTAGGACACCACAATATTTTTTCCTCCTCCCCATGACAGACTTGTTATGCGCATGCTGGGATCTCAACTCCAGTCTTCACAGTTGAGCTTGGGCCAGCACCCAACTGCTGAGTTATATCTCCA
>NW_008355277.1:21025-22460 GCF_000622305.1 Nannospalax galili
TGTGTGTGTGTGTGTGTGTGTGTGTGTTTATGGGATGTATGCAAGCCCATGCCTTGGTGTAAGTATGGACTTCACAGGACAACTGAATAGAATCAGTTCTCCCTTTCCACCATGTGGTATGTGGGGCCTGGACATGCAACTCGGGTCATTGGGTATACTGGCAGGCATGTCATCTCTCTGGTCCTTTAAAAAATATGTTTCTGCTAAGATAGTATCGTGAAGGGACTGCCAGGAAATGTATGTATATATTGACAAAGAAATAAGAGTGTGAACAATATGTGTATAATATAAACAGAAGTATTTACATTTTCCCATTACTACTTTAGATATTTGTGGATCTCCTTTCATTCCCACTTGTTGGCTTTATCCAGAGTCTGTAGCTGGCATCTCTTTTACTGGATTAGAATGAAACACTCTGTAGCTATTAAAATAACTCCTTAAAATATAATCAATTATTAATATTCCCAGGGACTGAATCCAACATCCTATTATAGATCCAAAACATATAAGTTCTTCAGTCTTTCACAGAAGCAGGACAGTGTTACATACACAGTGACATTATTTGCATCCTCTTGTATACTTTACATCAGCTCCTGATTGTTTCTCATACCCAATACAGTATGAAGGCTGTAGCAGCAGGTTACTGTATTCTTAGAGAGTAATGAGTAAAGGCCTATACGTATTTGGCACAGACATAATCCTTTTCAAACGTTTTTCATCTTCACTTGGTTAAATATGAGACCATAGGCACCTGGGGCAGAAAGAAAGAAAGAAAGAAAGAAAGAAAGGAAGGAAGGAAGGAAGGAAGGAAGGAAGGAAGGAAGGAAGGAAGGGAAAGAAAGAAGGGGAGAGAGAAAGAGAGAAGAAAAGAAGGAAAGGAGGGAGGAAGATTCATTTCTCCTTCTGTGCTATGTTATTATTTCCTTTTTAGTTTCTTTGTTTTTATTAAAACATCAGTAATGTGGGGAGTCTACCATGATTGCTGACAGACTCCATCCAACCAAGAGCTGTTTCTGTGTTCACAGAAACAGGGGCCTTGATGCATCCACTAGAGGGACACCTGGACACCTAAAAACTAATAGAGAAGAGGAAGAAACTCATTTGGAGGGAGACTCAAACCCAATAAAACCCAGACCTCCCTAATGACGATGGTTTCCCGCTCCAGGAATTTCTTTTCTTCTGTCATGATTACCAATAAACACTTTTAATTTTCTCTGTTTTCCTATCTTTAAGTTCTTTTTCTTAAAGAAAGGAAAAGCCATTAGCTAGCCTCCATCAAGTCCATAGAGTCAGATCTTCTGGATACAAAGGATGATTTCATTAATGTATCTAACTTTGCCTAAATGTATTCTTCGACCTCTTTTTCTTCCTCTTTTCTTCCCAAATCAGGCACATTCTATTGCTTGGAGTCCTACAGTATGGGAAAAGAAAAGCT
>NW_008355277.1:23854-60547 GCF_000622305.1 Nannospalax galili
GTTGGTGCTATGAATCAAACCCGGGTCCTCTGCAGAAGCAGTCAGTGCTCTTAACTGCTGAGCCATCTCTCCAGCCCCAAGAATTTATTGTGTGTGTGTGTGTGTGTGTGTGTCTTAAGTGTGTGAGTATGGCTTTGTGTACATTAGTACAGTGCCTGCAGAGGATGTTTATTGCTAAAATTCCTTGGCAGGGGCATGTAAATGAGGTCTATGCCTCCACCAACATATGATTCCACCAAACCATGTCTTCACGGGGCATGGATGATGGCTTCCCCATAGCCGCATAAATAGCCCTTCCCTTAGTCTCCCCAGCTCATATACTCTAGCCTTTCCCTCAGGCCAGGGCAATTGGTGGGAAGTGTGGCTGGATACTCAGGGTCCTGTGACTCTCCCTGCTTTCCTCCTGTGTGGAACATCAGCAGTCAACAAGCTGGTGGGCAGGCACAGCTGAGCTCAGGAAGATGGTAGCTGTCTGACTCAGAACACTCTTGTACAACAGTATTGAATCCCCTGGAGCTGGAATTAGAGGTGGCTGTGAGCCACCCAATGAGGGTGTGGGGAAACAATTCAGGTTCTCTGTAGGAACTGCAAATGCTCTTAACCACTGAACTATCTTTCCGCCCAGAGTTTTGTTATAGCATTCTCCAAATATTAGGTAAGTCATCAGTTTGGTAGCCATTCCATTCACCTCTATTTTGAGACAAATATTCTCCTGCCTTTCTCTCCCATTATGTATCTATGAAATTATCTATTTTCCTGTGCTATGATTGAGCCTGAAACTGAACATAATACCATGGCAATTATTAGCATGAAAGATGCAAATCAAATCTATCCTCCATCTTATCCCAGGTATTAATAAAGCTGAACCATGTTAGTCCTTCCAGGGTAGGCCTTTGCCTATAATGACTTACAATGAAGTTAAAAATAGTCTTCAAATATGTATAGAACTGAATTATCAATGACATTTTCTCTCTTCAAAACTGTTGCAATAGTTTCTTAATCTGTTTTCTCCCTGGTTCTATTCAGGGCAAGCAAACAGACAATTCTCTATAATACAGCAAAGATGATCCTTTAGCTGGCTGTGATGATGTGTACCCTGTAATTCCAGACTTGTGAAACTGAGAGGCAGTTTCATGAGTTTTAGACCTGTCTGGGCTACATAGCAAGGACCTGCCTCAAACAAACCAGCAATCAGAAGGAAAGGCTGGTCTGTTCATGTGTTTATAGCTCTTTCCTCCTCAAAATGTGCACAGACTCTTGGGATGAAGACTTGCTTTCTTTACCTCTGGTTCTGCCCCTGCCTTCCTTCCTTGGCATCTCTCACATGCCTGGAGGGCATGTCATTGCGCCAGGCATCATATGATCTTTTATCTGGTTGTTGTTGCTTTTAAACTATAATGTGACTGTTGATTGTTACTATTTATTTGAAAGCTTTAAAAAGTCTTTTAAGCCTGTGGATCTCCTGATATACAGTGCCTTGCTGCTATGGACCAAAACCAAAAGATGTGGGCAGATCAGCTTCATTGTGTAGGTAGAAAATCACTTATTTCATGCTAGAAATGGATGGATGCTGCATGGTGAAATGGGCCATTTATTGATGTTACTTGTGTGGTAGCAAAAAATCAAAAAGGTGTTTTAAGTGCTCAGTATTTGATGTCAATAATGGCTTCCTCGGTGTAGAAAATTTTGATTCTAAATAGTGCCTGGTACTTAGTTGTAATAAGCTCTACGACCCCCAGTACTGCTATGAAGGTATATTGTCCACTCTGAATTTCAGAAACAATAATCATGGATAACTTCTAAAAATGTGTATTTCTTTCTATTGCCATCCACAGCTCTGGTGAGACACTATCCTCATCCACACAGACTGTCTATCTTCTGCCTGGACTGTCCTCCACCTATATAAGCTTCTTGTTCCTGTCTGCCAGACATGCATTAGAGATTCACACAGCTTTCTTTCCTGGATGATCAGATTTTCCTTAGAACTGACTCACATTGAACTTTCTTCGACATCTTACAGAAAACAAATAGTACCCTGCTGATGTCATTAACCATCCTTTTAATCATTTAATCTTTTATGGAGATTCTCCTCATGAGGTCATATATACCTTTTTTGCCAAATCGTGCATCTTCTCTACTAGAAAATGAGTTCATAAAGGACAGAGATCCTGTGGTTTGTTGATTGCTATTTTCTTGGCACCTCAAAAATAGAGACACTAATATTTGTGAAACTAACAGAAAGAGGGATGAGTTATTTGACAAGATTTATTTACAATGCTAGGATGGGTAATAAGAATCCTGTATTCTGTTAACCTCTCTCCATTACCATTTTTTTATACTGTGCAGCTATGCACATGTGAAACCTCTTATCTGTAGCTATGAGAATGCTCAGAAGACAGTCTAAACTATAAATGAAACTAATGTTGCATGTGGAGTTTGTAGAATCCCATTTAGAAAAAACCATGGTCAATTTCTTCAGGGCTATTCTGGAACAAATAAGAATCCTGGGGCCAGGTTGAAATAGTTCTAAATTTAGGCATTAAATAAAAATAGCTTTAGGCTAGCAAAAGCACTGTCAGCCAGCAAATGTCTCTAAATTATCACAGAGTGACGAGTAGAAAGGCATAGGCCAGTGGTCTTTTCAGAGACCTTTCGACCCTCTTGAAGCAAACACTGCCAGGAGAATCGATGACTGTGTGCCAGGGCAGCAGTGAAGGCTGGGACTGCTACAACAGCTTACCTTCCACTTTCTTTCATTACTTTTATATTTTCTTTTTTATTTTTACTGGTTGTTTCCACAATGCCCTGAGCTAACCTAAGGTCACTGCCGTTGAGTACCCCAGCAATCTTTGTCTTAGTTTTTGGCATGGAAAGATATCAGAATGGTTAGGTTAGGAAATCCAAAATATATATCCCATTTGAATTTTTCTAACTAAAAATTATTACAGATAGAGTTTGTAGCACCCTTAACCCAAGAAAATAAAGTTTTAAAAATATTTTTATTTATTCAATTAAAAAGAGGTTATAGCAAACAATACCTCAGGTTATGTGTATAAAACATCAAAGAATGGAAATTGACCCTGCTATAATAGAATAGATTATATATTACTTTAAAAAAATTTATTTTATGTGTATTGGTGCTATGCCTGCATGTTTCTAAGTGCACCTGTGCTGTGCAGTACCCACAGAGCACAAAAGAGGGTGTCGAATCCCCTGAAACAGACAGTTATTAGCTGTCACGTGGATGCTGAGATTCAAGCCTGGGTCCTCTGCAAGAGAAGCCAGTGCTCTTAACCGCTGAGACATCTCTTCAGTCCCCTGGAAAAGATATTTTACTTCATGCCTACATCATGTAAGTATCTCCACATTCTGAAGTAGATAAACTTTCAACAGTTTAATGGTTCGAAAAACAGGATTTTCACCAAGACCTAAGGTAAACAAAACACAATTTGTAGCGCTTAATTGTGTTTCATTCTCCCATTAGTTATGGATGATTCATTTCATACGTAAGAAAGAATCTGTATTCACACTCTAAAGAACTCTACATAACTTGTTTGAATGAAGAACAACAGGAATTTTTATTATGTGCTTTTCCATATCTCAATTCTGTAACCTTTTTGGGTGCTAGTTGCATGGAATTTTCTTCCCACTTTCTATTCTGAATAGACTAACAGGATACAGAAAAATCAGTTTTCTTGCAGATAAAGGACTCAAATGTGTACACTGGGGCACTTCCACAGGTGCCTATGGTAAGCAATAAACAATCTTTTCCATCAGCGGATATTTCCTCATTGGGATGGCTGAGGTTGAAATTTATCTCTGCTTGAACGCTGCTGCTGTAAACACATCACTGAGAACTATTCATGGGCATCATGAACTATGAATACTCTGAGCATGATTTTACAAGAAAGACATGTGATGTAAATGATCGATCAGGAAACACAAGCAGTTATTGAAAATAATAACACAGTATAGCTGGTTTAAAGGACGTGCTGACTGTCACAGTGTTTTCTTGATGGCAGAACACTCTGGCAGACATTACTTACTCCTATCAAATACTCGAGTGGAAAACAGTTTTTCAGTCAATATTTTAATGCAAAAGAAGTAGCATTTAGCAGTCTCCAATATATTGAGATATATATTTGCAATCATTTCATTAGACCCTGACCTGGTTTGTTAGTTGATGGTTTAATTTTATTTCACCCCAGGAATTACTGACAATTATAGATGAGTTTTAATATGTTCTTTGCTCTTAATATAAAAATAACAAAATGCACTAAATTCAGGTGACCCAACCCTCAACTCCCACCTCCTGCCCTGCCAACGAAATGGAATTCAATTGTTTTCTGAATAAATGACATGTCTAATGCCAGCAGAGCACGGCTGATAGAGTCAGCTGGAACTGCCACCATGACGTAGACCCTGTTATTGCCATGACTTCCTAGGGGCCTACTACAATGTGCAAATACTTAAACTGAAAGATGAGCCAGGGGGAGCCACGATCCATTTCTCTTTTTCAACACCAGTAGCCCAGACAGAATTATCAGGCACCTGTTTGGTGTAACACCTTGGTTTTCCTCTGTAAGCTCTTAGGCAGCACTCTTTGACAATGACAAGTTTTGTGTGATGTGCCCCTCTGCCACCCACGAAGAGAGTATTTGTATAAGCTTATCAGTGACAGGCATTCTCTGTTCACTATATCATCTGCTTGGCAGAAGGAGCGAACTGTCACCTTTTCGATAAAATGGATTTATCCCAAAGAAGGAGAAAAGGGTCAAAGGAGACGGAAAAGTGCTTTTGTTGTTGTTGTTTTAAAACAAAACATCAGAAAATGACTGAAAGAAGTGAGCATGTGCGGTTCTGGAAGAACAGGAACAGGTCTCTGTAGTGCCCAGTCAGACTTCCTGTCTGGTCTGGTATGTTCCAAGGCACTGCAAAGCAGCAGCACACAAACTGCATTTTCACTAGTCCTTATCTGTCTATGAACAAAACATAGGCACACAAAACAACAGGATAAAGGAAAGCAAAGTGGGCCTGGTGATCCTCCTGCATGGTAGCAGTGAAAAGCACGTGAGGCTATTGACGGCGCCCATCTCCTAAAGCTGCTTTTACTGCAGGAAACAGTGTCATTATCATGAACCTACACGACTGTACAAATCCTAAGTAGATACTGGATAGAGCTTCCTGCCTGTTTGACCAGCAAAAAAGCAGTTTATAGTTTAAAACAAAGAACCTTGTAACAATAAATGCTAATATGTACATGTCTCCAATGTTAAATACTTTAAATAAATTGACATAATTATTAGCTACAGTCCAAGAGGGCATGATGATTGACAAAAGCATTTTTTGCATAGCACAGTTGATCAACTTAATCCTCTTATTAGTCGCTCTTTTAAACATGAAGATTAAATAAAAAGCAACTTAATAAAAAGCTACCAAAGATCAAGAAAATTCTATATTCAACATAAATCAAAAGTGGGGCCAATTGTCATTCACAGCTGTTATTTCTTCACATGCTTAGAGAATAACACATCTCCAGAGTCTGTTTTAAATTAAAATATAATAGAGATTTTTTTATTCAATAGAGATAAAAATGCCAAACGTTTCTGTATGTCTATGTTCACAGTCTATAGTAATTATAACTTCCTCCCCAAATGGTTTCCCATAAAAACTTAGCTTTTATTGAAGTTAATCAGCTTCATATTGATGAAAATAATTTACATATTTTTAGAGTTGTTTTTAAGTTCAGCTAGTAAGTTTAGCTTATGTTTATTTTATTGTTGCTGTATCTGAAATAAAGATTCAGAGATATATCCAGTCTTCTTTATAGTTAAAAATAAGCTAAAATGTTACTGTGCACGTATGAAATAGTCACAGAAATATATAACTGTGTGGTAGAGCTAAAAATAAATGTTTTGTTTTCTGTTGCTTGGTGCACACCGCACAGATTTCCGGCTCCTGTCTTCAAGAGGTTTTTCTGCTTTACAGCCTTTGACTCTAGTTTTGACTCATGGGATTCATACTAACTGAAATAGCTTCAGACAACAGAGTACCATTAGCCTTTCTCTTGTTATACCTACAAACTTTACAACAACAGCATCTAAAACACCAGCCAGGCATGATGGCACACACCTTTAATCCCAGCATTTGGGAGGCAGAAGCAGGCAGATCAGGCGGATCTCTGTGAGATCGAGGCCAACCTGGTCTCCATAGCAAATCAAGGCCAGCTGGGACTACAGGGAGACCCTGTCTCAAAAAGACAAAAAAAAAAGAAGGCTTCATAGTGATGGAAGGTGGTATGCAGGCTGCTTGGGGAGAAGCCATGAGCAGTCTTACTGCGCTATGTACTTGATGAGCTACAAAGCTATAACACCAATTTTCTAGACAAGAAGGGCCCAGTAGTGTTAGTGGAATGACAGGAGCTAACAAACTGCTTTCAGCCAAACTGGAGGCCTGCCCCACAGGAGGCAATCCGTGGATGGTTCTGTAAACCTGGTCCATGGCTGTCAAGTTCATAGGTCTTCTGGGTGAAGCTTTGGTCCAAAAGCTTCTGTTTTCAATGGGTGCACTTCTTCCCAAAACTCTACTGGTCAAAATGCTGAGATGGAGTGACTATTCAGTTCTCTACCCTAAATAGGACATCTGTGTCACCCTTCAGGTCTCAGGAAACAACAGAAGAGGCAGCTGAAAGATTTAAGAGTAAGTAGATGGTGAGGATTGCTGTGAAACTCTGCCTTTTGGACATGATATGGCTGTTGTACTCATGAACTGAAAGTAGCTATGGTCACCACCACAAGACCTGCCCAAGATGGGAACCACTAGCCCTCAGCCATGGATGGAGGAGAGGTTCTTGGGGTTCCACCGTTTCTGGGGTGATGTTGCCAGTTAACGTTTGCTGGCAAAGAGAATCATTTTCTTCAGTTACGTACCACTGTTAACTTGCCCTTGTTGGAGAAAATTTCCCCCACCCATGCTCACTCAAGAAACCTTGATTAAATTCAATGTCCCCTCTCCCAAAAAAGAAACCAAAGTAGGAGGTGACTAGTTGGGAGAAACTGGAATATTCAGAGTGGGAAAGGGTTAGGAGATGAGATAGGAAATCAATATGAGAACAATACTTTATACATGTGTACAAATTGTCCAAGAATACAATGGTACTCTAGTTTTAAAAAGATGGAAGCCTACTGTAGGACTGGAGAGAAGCCCCACCCTTCCTCTAAGGAGCCAGATGCCAATCAATCACTATCAGTGTAGATGAAGTAAGATAAGATCATGCAGTCCCAGTCTGGGGGGGTAGACCTCAAGAGAGCTTCAGATACTGTCAGCCTAAAGAACCACCAAGTCAGCCCTCAGCGCTGTAGGGAATAATACATGTTCCTAAGTATTGAAGAATAAATACTGGAGTGAATTCTTATTCTGCAAGAACTGACTACTGAAATAGATAATCTTCATGAACTCTGGGCAACAAGTGAGTCCAAGTTCTATGAACAGTGGGTTCTTCAGACTTAAAACACATGCATACAAAAGTATGGATACACACTCCACACTGTATCCTTTCTACAGCATCGGCTGCTCCTTCCCCTTTACTCCAACCTCGTCTCTTTTTTGTGGTGCAGATAAGGAGACATAATTACAAGTATATGTTTCTTTTGTATGTGTACATTTATCTCATTGAAAGACAATTTTTCAGTCATTTCTGTGCCTGAACTTTCTCAATAGAACCAGTTCAAAATAACCAAAACACCAGAAGATACTTTTAAGTTGCCATATACCCTGGTCTCCCACAGCCGCAGTTTGGATGGTGAGACCTGCACATACCTTTTTCAGCTTTTCTTAGATTTTATATGATCTTCTTTTTATCTGGTTTTTGATCATATTCAGAATATAAACTTAGATTTGTCTCTCTTCCTAATCTCCCTTCTGTCATAAATCTTCAACTGTACTTTGGAGATGCTGAATACTTTGAGGAACAGTTATAGGGTCTTATGATGGTTGGTCTTGATCATCAACTGGACTGGATTTGGAATCACCTAGGAGACAGAACTCTGGGCATGTATGTAAGAGTGTTTCTAGGAAGGTTTCAAAAGGAATGATCAGTGTGGGGGGCACCATCTCATGAACTGGGCTCCACCTGAAGAAGAGAGCCCATAGAGTCATCATTCTCATCGCTGCTCCCTGGTTGGCGTGGATGTAACCAGGCTGTCCACCAGGAGGGACTGCATAATGGAACCAGGAGTCAAATCAGCCTGTCTGTCCCTCAGCTGTTTCTTTTTCTACATTTTAATGTGTGTTTATTATTATTCTGTGTGTGATGTGTGTAAACACGCAGGCACACACACGCCACGGCTTGCTTGTGGAGGTCAGAGGACAACTTTTGGGAACCAGTATTTTCCTTCCACAGTGAGTTCTGGAAATTAAACTCTGTTCAAGTTGCATGGCAAGCCACCAGCACTTTTCCTCATTGACCCTTCAGTTATTCCTAGCCAGGTATCTGGCAACAGCAGCAAGAAAGGTCAAGACTGCATGTACATGGAGTGCTCTTTCGTTGGGCCTGCTCTCATTCTTTGCTTGCTTGCCTGGTGTTATAGGTTTTGAAATGGAAAACCACTGAGTCGAGGGCTCATCCTCACTACATGTTAACAAGGGTAGATATAGCAGCTGACTTCCATCTGTGCAGGCTGTGATAGTCCCTTGGGCGAGTAGTGTTGATCAGGCTCACACTTTGTAAAAATGTCCTTTTAACCCTTTTGGAAAAGGCTGTCATGCACAGCTCACCCTTAAGGAAAGGAACATTTAAATACCACCTCCTCAAAGATGAGTCATATATTATTCATATATGAGTCATATATTAAAACTATTTTAAAATCATCTACATGAAGACAGCTCATCTCTTGATCCATTTACTCCCCCAATATTTTATGTGTACCAGTATTGACCTATGAGTATTTATTTTACTCTTTGAGTTAAAACTCAGTGTATTACTTTTCCGTTGTTGTGATAAAACACTATGACCAAGGCATTTATAGAAGGAAGAAATTTGTGTGACTTTTGATTCCAGAGGGACAAGGATCCATCATGCTGGGGAGGTGTGATGGTAGAGGTGGCAGGAGCAGACAGCAGAATGCTCACACCTTCAAGCACAAAACACAGAGGGAAACTGAAAGTTCCTCAGGTTTAAGATTCATCAAAGTCCGTACCCAGTGATGTTCTTCCTCTAGCATGGCCACAGATCCTAAAGGTTCCGTGAAATACCCTGCTCCCTAAACATTACCACAAACTAGGAAACAAGTGCTCAAATACTTGTACCCTATGGGGGAATGTTCTCATCCAAACCAGCACACTCAGTATTTTTTAGTTTACTTTGTGCCTCAAATTGTTCCAGTTCTGACTTTTTGGAAGTTTTTAATCTGATTCCTATGACAATCTTTATTATGTTTCTTAAATAAAAATTTACTTATTTCGTGTGTGTGTGTGTGTGTGTGTGTGTGTGTGTGTGTGTTTATTCCTGTGTGTGAGCGCAGACACGAATTTGGAGGTCAGAGGACAGTATCAGGTGGCAGTCTTCACCCCCCACCTTGTTTGCCAGAGGCTCTTTCGTTGTTCACCCTTGCCTGTGCCAGGCTAGCTGTCTTCCAGCATGGAGAGCTTCTCATCTTTCCATCCTCTGCGGTGTGCTGGGTTGTAGATGTGTTTTCCAGTGCCCAGCTTTAGGACTGTTCTGGGATTCTACCTGAGGTCCTCACTGTTAACATACCAAGTGCTTCACACACTAAGCCATCTTCCCAGTCCCCCTATATGGTTCTTATTTTTAAAAAGCATTTTGCTGGCCTTAGCATGTCTATGCTTTCTGACACTATAAGACACTCTACAACAATTGATATCATACATTCCTTTCTCCAGTCCTGTGATCAGTCATTTCTGAAATATCCTTGGCTCCTTTAAGTGTACGCTGTTAATAAAAAGCAAGATCTTGACACTTCATGTACTTTTTCTAGAGGGATGCATTGCTTCTGTGGTTTCTCAGATGACAGCAAAATAAAATGATGTGTGTATATGGATATAAAATTTATATTTAAGCACACACATATGCATATATCTCACATATATGAATAGACATGTTCATATCAATGCCTCCAACAACTCCAACCCCCTGTCATATGAATGACCCTGAACTTTCTTACTTGATAACCTGTAACATTCTGCCCCATCCTTAGAATCCTGGACCTATCATCCTCTGCCATCAACTTGATTGACTAGTTCCACTCTACGCTATATTAGAACTGCTGAATGGAGACCAATACCATTAAATAGAGAAGGATGCTTCATCAGAATACGTGTTGTTTTTAGTTTTACAGACTTATTTCCAAAATTATTTAGGTCATTCCTCCCCACCCTTTACTGAGAGTGCTTTAATTCATTGGAAATACATGATTTGATTTTTTTTGTCATATTCTATATGATGTTTTGGGGGTCCTAAACTATTGCAGATGTTAATGTTCACATGAGGATCTGACATTCTATGTGGTTGTAAGGAATGTAGAATACCACCCAGTGCTACCACAGCGTCACACAGAGCTTTACCACCACTGCTATCACAGCGTCACACAGAGCTTTACCACCACTGCTATCACAGCATCACACAGAGCTTATGTATGTATACGTGTAGGTTTTAGTTTATCCTTTTTATTTCTGAATAGTACTCCATTCTTTGGATATTTCATTATTGTTTATTCAAATATTTTTTGAAAAATTTCTTATCATTACTTTTATAATTATTACTGAGAAAGGGCTTCATGTAACTCACTATGTAGCTGAGGACTTCTGATCCTCCTGCTCCACCTCCCAAGTGTGGTTTTAGAGGCCTATACCACCATGTCTGGCTTATGCTGTGCTTAAATCAAACCCAGGGCATTGGCCCTCATTCACATGAGGAAAGTACTCTACCAATGGACTACATCCCCAGCCTGTGCATTTGGTATTACTAATAAAGCTCCTATAAACAAGTTTTTTACAGGCTTTTTTTTTTTTTTTTTTTTGGTTTTGTTTTCTTTTGGTCATTTTGAGACAGGGTCTCCCTGTAGCCCCACTATGGAACTACACTCACTGGAACTCACCTGGAACTCACTATGTAGATCAGTATGGCCTTGAACTCACAGAGATCCACCTGCCTCTGCCTCCTGAGTGCTGGGATTCAAGGCATGCGCCACCATGCCCAGCAGTGGTGACTGACTTTTATCTTTTGTGCTCACATGTAATTGTGAAATATGATTGTAATTATTTCCAAATTAGCTAGGTAAATGCCTGGCAGATCATGTGCTTGGTCATTGCAATGAGACTACTTAGCTTCATTAGAAACGGATAAACTCTCTTGCAAATGGCTGTGCAATTTCCTTTATTTTTGCTCTTTTGGTTTGTGTCATTGTATCTTGCTGAGTCTTGATCTCTATGTTTTGGTCATTTATGATCGTTTGTATTCCTGGCCCTCTGCTGCACGAGGAAGCTTCATTAATGAGAACTGAGATATTCATTAGTGTCTTCTTCTGTCCCTGAGCCTTGTTGAGTGAAGTTTAATGTGGGAGTCCTGTCCAAAGAGAGCATTCAGCAGAACTACGGGAGAAATCTTACACAGCACAGTCTGTTCGAATACTGGCTGCTGACAAGATGAAGGACAGTGACCTTTCCTAGGGATGGCTTACAGCCATTCAGAGTCTGCTGAAAGCTGGTTCTTGGACATACTCCTTTAATAAACTTCACCTACCCATGGCTCATGGACCATCATAGAAGAGGGGGCAGAAAGATTGTAAGAGCCAGGGAGGAGGTACATGAACATATGGAAACAGAGTTCTACTAGCTCCTAGGAACCTGCTCATATGATTTTATGGCAATGGTGTCAGCATACACAATTCCCACACAAACTCAGGCAGACAAAAACCCAGCATAGAACTGGGAAAATGAACAGCAGACCCCAGTCTTAACAGAATAAATTTTGGAGGCTGATTACTGCTAGGTGACAAAAAGCTGATCTTCCTAAACCAAGAGACTCTTGATAGACTGACTACCTAGATGGACTTACACTCGGGAACGTCTGGACACACTGACTTGACACAGTGGGCCTCAACAGGGATGATAGAGTACATGGGCTCCAGTGGTAGAGGGTCTGTGGGAGGGTGCCAGTGGGGACAGGGGTATAAAGATGATTAAGACTGTTTGGGGTGTTCTGTATGAAACACACAAAAATTCAATAAAAGCAAATTAAAAAAAATTTGTCCTGGAGCCCAAAATAAAATATTTTTTCCATAGTTCATAGTGAAGTCCACCTGAGGTAATCCAGCCACCAGAAGATGCATAAATACAGCAAAACTCTTGGGGTATCGCTTCTCTTCAATCATTTTTACTGATCCAAGATCCAAACAGCAACTACAGAAAATGTGCTCCTGACCTATAGCTTCATTAAACTCATTATCTTCCATAGTAATCAACTCAGTGTGCTAAGCCGTCTCTAAAATGTAATATTTACATATGAGTTAAATAACCAAGAACACTAAGACGCAAGATACAAAACAATGAGATAGTGAAATAAATAGTAAACATCAGTAGTGAGCAATAACAAAAGGAGAGGACGATCTCTATCTCCAGAATAACACAACAGGGACAGGAAGGCAAAGGGAAGATTTCCAATGTAATCTCTCCTGAATACTGATTCTTTCAAGTATCTATCTAATCGGTTATCTCCTAAACAACTGTCTACAGAGATGAAATAAACCGATTGTAAAATACCTGACATATTTCCTCCAAATTAAATTCAAGTCTGATGAATAAAGCCAGATGACAAGTAATAGCCAGAAATATCTATTGTTTTCCTTCCCTGGTCTAAGTATTCCACTGCCTGCCTTACACTTACTCCCTTGTCAATGATGACTTGAAACACAGGTGAAGTCAAGAATCAGTCATCAAGGACCCCATGTCAAACTGAGAATGCTTCTGTTTTCTCATCCATAGTGAGTATCTCCCTTGGACAGACAATCTATACGCTGGGTCAGTTCAAGGGAAGCAGCCTTGGGTGCTATTGTAAACCATTAGCACTGTCAATTCACACATGAAAATGATGAAAATTTATGAGCTCAAATAGCATTTGGCTCTGGGAGGGTGAAAGAGAAAGAGCAGAGATTGGTAAAGAGGTGAGTTAACACGCAGAGAGAAGCAGCCTCTGATAGAAAAAGACTTCTAAAATTTACTTCCTATTTCTTAAAGATCTTTTTACATTTAAATTACGTGTATTTATGTGGGGAAGAATATGCACCTGAGTGCAGTGCCCAGAGAGGCCAGAAGAGGGCATGAGATCTCTGGAGCTGGGCTTACGGGTCATTGTGAGCTGACCCATGTGGGTGCTAGGATGTGAACTTGGTCCTCTGCAAGAGAAGCTCATGCTCTTAAACACTGAGCCACCTCTCCAGCCCCACCTCAAATCTATTCTTAAGTAAATATAATATTGGTGAACTATGATCTGTGTTTAACAATTATTTTCAGGGTGTCACAGAAATCTTGACCAGCATCTTAAAGAGGCCTCTACATACATGTCTCTTATGGAATTTATTACTTCCTATAAGTAATGCTTTCAGCAAACCATGCTAACAATACTTCTTTAGTTGGCTGCTTTGCCATAGTTTAGTGTTGGTATTGGGATGAGAGGCTTTGATGTGTATCTCTTAAAAGCATTTAAATCCTTTCAAGCATATTTAGATGTAGCACTTATGTAGTTTATAAGACTTAAATATTAAAATTTATCTATACGTATACATGAACTGCCTCAAATTTCAAACAAAGGGTTGGGACAGGCCATTGAACATTGATTGGAGCACAATATGATTGCAAATTGAGGTCCAAAATAGAATCACACATTGTAGACATAATGTGGGTACTGCATCAGAAACAGAAAGTCAGCTATAAAGTCTACAGAGGAGTACATCTTATAAAGAATCTTACTATCCCAATGGTTCTGAGTGGAATTTATATTTGCTATTAATTAGGTTTGTTCATCAGCCTGCCCCCTTTTAAGGCACCTGTAACTTCCTTCCTGGAACCCTATACCACACAGTAGGTTATACGCTAGGTTAAGCTGTTAGGAGAATGTGCTTGACTTTTTTGAAACAAAGAAAATAGCAGAGTCAATAATACTTTCAATATATAAGGCATGATATAAATTCTGAGATCATATACCGGCACTGAATAAGGAGTACTGTGAAATGAATAATGTGTATCTCCATACCATGCTCATTTGCACATATTAGCACACTCGTTTGCATAAATTATACTACATATATGTTACATTTTCTTAAAAATCAATATTTGCATAAAATACTGATTCACTAATATGAATAATGTTGCGCTAAAATCACATTTAGTATACTTAAAATATTAAAAATAGATTTATAAATAAACACAAACATTTATTCTAAAATTGAAAGCAGGTGTATTTTTTAAAACTCCTATCATATGCACTTATAGAATTTTATTTACAATAAAACCACTGAGTTTAGAATGCACAGCATTGAAATCATGCAACCTAATTTCTAGACATTCTTAAAACAATAAACCTCGATGCATCAATTTTATTATGATGGTATTATTACTCCAAACGATAAAATTATTTTAAAGAATGAAACATATTTCATATTCAAGATTCCAACAACAAATCAAATCATAGCAAAGTCAAAGGAGCAGAGATACATCAAGAGGAATGAAATGTGCAAATAAATGCCTCTAAAAACGTCATATAAGGCCAGTGAGACGCCTCAGTGGCCACCACGTCTGAGGACCTGAGTTCAATCACTAGAACCCACATGGTGGAAGGAGAGATACAACTCAAGAAAAGTTGTCCTATGATCTCCGCATGCACAGTGGGACAGAAGCATGCTTGCACACACATACACACACAGTAAATACATGTAACATATGTACATGTATGTATATATAAAGTAACATGGTACTGTTTGATAGCAAAAATTTAGTATTGCCATGTGTTATTTCTATAAATTATTAAGTATAAGTATTCTGCAGGCTATAAAAGGTAGAAAGTAAAAGTCAATGAGATAATTATTTAATATGTTTATAATATACTAATTCATTGTATTAAGTGTGATTTTCTGAAATGATAGTAGAGATTTCAAGGTTGTTTGGTTTCAGGTTAACAATTTGAATGTTGATACAAATTTCAATCAATACCAGATGTTATTTTTACAACAAAGAACTTGATACACTTTTATTAATTGATATTTCCAAAAATCTAACAGTTAAGCACACACTTTACCTGAAAGACTCCCAGTGACAGACAGGAACAGGACTAGTTTCCAAAAGGAAGCCATGCTTGGTCACTGAATTTTCTGGATCCCCGTGTGGTTATCAGCACTGATGCTTCTTCATTAACAAGTACCCTGTTGAGATCAATAACAGTTTTCAAAAGCACAGAAAGTAAGCAAAATAAGAGAGGCAATGCAAAGCCTACCTTTTAATAGTGTGATATGTAACTCTCAGTGCAAAGGTCAGATGAACATAAAACAGCTATTGACAATACTAAAATGATTCTGCAACAGTTCACCAAATGTGCAACACAAAACTTCGGAAAAGAGACAAACTGTCCCCATTTGTTTCTATTAAATATTCTCTTACAGATAGTCAAAGCATCAAGCTCTAACAGGGATGACTTTCCTCACAGGGAGTGGTAACAGTTATATTTATTACATCACACAAACTATTGAAATGAAAAATAGGAGAGAGGTGCCGGTTCCTTTAATGCATACCCCTCTGGTCTAGAACATAACTAACAACCAGTTAGGCAAGAGATTTTAACACTGTGCTGGTAGCTCGTGGAAACCTCCACAGGGGTTTTCTCATTTAATTATTAATGTCAACTGCCTTTGTTGATAACTCTTGTGATTATCTGTACTCTGTTACAGTTCCCTCCTTTGCTGCACTTTATCTCTCCGCATCTTTTGCTAGCCAGAACCTAAGGGAAATAAGGATTTTCATGAATATTTAATGTTTTTATCTAATGCCATTTTTATAACAATAAGCAGAATAGCACATTATTATTCTTTGGTTTCTGGCTCTGCACTAAAAGACAAAATAAACATGAAAAGAATGTGAAGTCGCAACACTGAGCCTTCTGCAAGAACTTGGCCAATATGCCTTCAAATTTTTTATTTTACAATAAGCTGTAACTTTTAAGTATCAGGGGTAATTTTTGTGGCTAAAAATATCTGCTCAGTTAATAATCAATTTCACAGTGTTTTGATGGGTTTTATATATCATTTTCTTGTTATAGATTTTCCTTACAGATTTAGTTTTGGATCATCAATTTTTCAAACACAGGCACCCATTTCTCCCTAACTAAGTAAAAATATAACAGTTTCAAGCCAAGGAAAGGACTCTCTTGTAAATTCACCCTAAAATACCATGTTCCACATTGTTTATATTTTGAATTCCAAGCCTGGTAGTCCAATGTCACAATTAAGAATCAGCAATGGTGACGAGAGATACACATTAATAATGACGGTCTGATATACAACCATCTCCCATTAATAAACAAAATTTTCCACCATCTTTTTTTCCTGAGTAAAAATCAGAAATAAATAAAGCTTGAAGCACACAAAAGACTTTAGAGCTAATTTTAAAAGCTTGAAACCATTTTACTATATGAAACAACTTTTAATCAAAAAGGAGAAAAAAAATCAGTATACACAAGGGGAGTTAGAGAGAATTTAACTTTCTGGGATTCCCCTGATGATTTGTTTGTGAAGCTATTTGAAGTGCTTCATTTTTATTTTGTAAATAATATGGCTGGTCTTCTTGCATGATGGATTCTGAGGTGGCAACATAGTTTTGGTCGAATTTGTTTTGAAAAACATCTACTCGAGACCCATGTCTCCCAAACTACTCCTTCTTCTGTTGACAATGTCCTAACATGCTCTGTTATCTTTAATGTTCACCCTCAACAGATGCAGCAGATATTGAAGGACATGTTGCACCCTGGGAAAGTACAAAGGAACCCTTTTGTACACTTGTGCGCCTACACACATATACAGACTCAGAAGGAACCAGAGGTAGAGAGCTAACGGTAGGAGATCGTGCATGGGCTGTTAGTTCCACATGGCATATATTAAGTATTATTCTTTCTATAAAGAAACAATGCTACACTCATTTTATCACAAAATAATCTATTTTCTGTTAAAAGATCTTTCTTTTAAGAGAAACACGTGTGTGTGTGTGTGTGTGTGTGTGTGTGTTCATTTTGACCAGTGCTTGAGCCACAGGGCTTAAAAACAACAAAATAATAGTTTTTAAACTCCATCTTTTCAAAGATATCTAAATTGAATCCTTTCTATCTCCTTTTCTTGCCGTCTCTGTTTCTTGAGGAAAATAAAAAGTATGTGTAATAATCTCTAAGATTAAGTATATGTACAACATTTGTACAAGCTTTCCTTGAAAACATAGCTATCTTGCGATTTAAATTACCGTGTCAAAGTAATAAAACAAGATCGCTCATCACAAATATATTAAGTCCCGACTAGATGCCAGATTAAATTATCATCCAGCAAATAGACGTTCCTAAGCTAATGAGAAGAGAGTGTATTTAGAAATGCCTTCATGGACACTAGCAGTGGATACACTGCTAGTGCAGAGAGAGAGAGCAAAGCCATGGATACTAATTTGATAACATGAAAAAAATTCATATTTTCATAAGAATTGTTGTAGTTCTCAGCAATAGGCACTATGCTCACCTGGGATGTTCAGTAGAGAATAAAAATATCTCCTTTCGTTTCCCATGAGTTGTTGCAAATCTTTGCAAGTAAAATTATTATACTAGGGGCTGGAGAGATGGTTTAGCAGTTAAGAGCACTGACAGCTCTTGTAGAGGACCTGGGCTTGAGTCCCAGCACCCGTATGGCAGCTAACATCCATCCCTAAATTTAGTTCTAGGGGATCCGAAGCCCTCTTCTGACCTCTGCAGGCATTGCGTGAAACAGTTGCACTTACATACATGCAGGCAATACACTCATACACATTAAAATAAAAATAATAAATATAACATATTAAAAATATTATATTAGTGTCAGCCATAAGTTATAAAGAATAAAGGTATTGTGAGCTTGACCATATACACAAGTACTTAAAACATCGTAACAACATGGCTGAACATACGTAAGATAAATTAAGTGATGGTAAAGTACTTGGTTACAAGCTAGTCTTTTTCTTAAGAATGCACCAGGGAAACTGTTTTGTTTGTGGAGTATGTATATGCAGAATGAGGCAGGCAATGGAGAAAAAGAGAGACAGATATTATGGATTCCTGACCCCCGCCCCTTTCTCTCTCCCATTCTATAAGTTAAATTTTTTTTTTTTTTGGTCTTTTTGAGACAGGGTCTCCCTGTAGCCCCAGCTGTCCTGGAACTCACTATGTAGACCAGGCTGGCCTGCCTCTGCCTCCTGAGTGCTGGGATTAAAGGCATGCACGACCACGCCCGGCTCTACAAGTTAAATTTTAAGAATTATCAGGGTATAACTTATTCCTCGATCATCTTTTATTCTTAAAATTAAGCTGAAAATATTTATTCAGCCTACAAAGCCATAGGTAATGTTGCTGCTGACTAGCTTCCTGACTTTACAAGATTCCAGACTGACTCCCAGCCTACCAAACTGAAAATTTTGTAGACCCTCAATTATGTGAGACTGGACTTGTGTCCACTGTCTGGACTCCTCCAACATTATGTCCTTACAGCTTTCACTTGTTGAAGACTGCTTCTTCCAGAAAACTCTCAAGACTCCTTAAATGGCAAGATGCGTCCTCTACACCATAAAACCCATTCTCCTGACTTGTCTTTGTGATGTTAGCGCCCAGAGCCGTGCTGTCACTCATTATATCTTCTTTCTCCTTGAGTGGCATATATGTAAAAGCAAAGATATGTGTCTTGTTCATCTTTATAGACCTGGCATCTAGGACTGGCATTTAGCAGATATCCAATTAATGTATCTTAGATAATAGTTATCACATGAACCATAGGCTCCAGTAAGCAAAAGGTTTTCAATGGGATAAAGAGAAGTATAAAAGAAATCACTATCTAATATTTTCACAGTAACATGTAGATCACTTTAAAGACTGCTCAGTAAATTTCTTACCGATAAGGTTACTTTCTCAAGGTCACAGAGCTTGTAAAGAAAAACATGGAGTCAGAGCTCTGCTATTCATCGGATGCTGCATTACAGACATTCTGTAAGAGACTATGGAAGACCTCTGACCTGGCATAGTGGGACTGGTAAATTTATAAAAATTTGACTTAACCATTCTGACTAGGGTCACATGAAGGCTCAAAGTAGGTCTAAGTTGAATTTATCTAATTGCTCTAGATGTTGAAGAGTTTTTAAGATATTTCTTGGCCATCATTGCTGGTGAAGGCATGGGAGAGGGAAACGCGCATTCACTGTTGGTGGGTATGCAAACTGGTACAGTCACTGTGCAAATCGATGTGGAGAATTCTCAAAAGGCTAAAAAAGATGTATCATGCAATCCAATTATACCACTCCTTGGCATATTCTAAAAGATTCAATATTGTACTACAGAGATACTTGCTCAGCCATGTTCAACATTGTTTCCACAATAAGTAAGAAATGGAAATGGCCTAAATGTCCTTTAACTGATGGATAGAGAATGTGGTACATTTAAACAATGGAATACTATTCAGCTCTAAAAATAAATTAAATCACGAAATTTACAGGTAAATGTATAAAACTGGAATGTGTAACTGAGGTAACCTATATCCAGAAATGTAAATGTCACATGTTCTCTCTCATTTATAGTTCCTAGCTCCTATTTGTTTTTATTTTATGTGTATGAGTGTTTTGTCTGCATATGTGCAAGTTCACCAAAGTTATGCAATGCTCAAGGAGGCCAGAACAGAGTGTCAGATCCCTTGGAACTGGAGTTGCAGATGATTGTTAACTCCCCATGGGTGTTGGGAACTGAACCCAGCTACATATCCAGAAGACCAGCACTGAATGTGTTCTGTAGGTCACATAGCAATGATAATTAAAGAAGTGTCACAAATTTTAGAGGGAGTGGGGGAAACAGTAGGAGTTGGGGGGGGGAGGGAGGATGGAAATTGTGTAAATACAGTACTGTTGTATGAAATTTTCCAAAACATTAAAATGATCAGCAAAAATATTTCCTGCATATACACCTTAAGGACATCTAATAGAATTGATGATATATTTTCTGATCTATCTCATTATACAGAAATGAGGCCTTTCACAGCTGTATTGATGCCTCAGCAGTTAACAGTGGTTGCTGCCCTTGCAGAGGACCTGAGTTTGGTTCCCAGTGCCCTCACGGGACAGTTCACCACTATGTGTAACTCCAACTGCAGGCAACCTGGTACCGTCTTCTTGCCTCTGCAGGTTCTATGTTATTATGCACCTACATACAAAGACATACACATGTGTATTTAAATAGAAACAAAAATTTTAAACATAAACAAGGTCTTTCTTTTCCGATTGTGTAGTCTACTGAAGAAGTCTTTCCTTCTACTGCAGCATCATATGAATCTTTATTATGCAACATATACTTGTAATGTAGCAAATCAACTTGAAATACCTTTACAATTACTTGAAATGTGATAAATATCAGTAAACTTGACAATATACTAATCACAGGATCACAGATTTTTATTACTTTATATACTTCTCTTACATATACCTAATAATACAACATCTTCTAAGTCACTTCTGTGGGGTTCTTTGAAGGCACTTTTTAAATGTATATTTTAAAGTTAATAGCTTTATTCCTAATACACTCACTAATCTGTGTATGATCTCTAAAATGTTTAAGTTACATTACTCCCACAGCATGGACAGTCCAACACAGAGAGTTGGGACAGACATGCCTGAACCTTGGTAAGCATACAACCTGCTATGTTACAGATAGTGTGCAATGCAGTGTGCTCACTTCTGATTTATTTCATATAAGCATAGATAAAGGTCATCAGGGATTCAGACAAATTAGATCTATGGAGGTGAAGTCAGAGGGTGTCCGCTTCATTTTCATGAGTCAAGGTTACAGTATGAAAGACTTGGATATACGTGTTGGGAAAGGGAATAAATTATGAAGCTTTTGTGAACTTGGTTGTGCATTATAATGTTGACTCTTTCTTAAGGCCAGGGCTTGGGGAATTTTTGCTGGGAAGCTATTTCTTAAGGTTTAAGCAAGATGAGCATAGGATTTAGAGAAAAGGGACATAAAACAAGTTTTGAAGAGGAGCTGCATGCTAGATGACCTTGAAGTTCTGTAGCCTAATGCACCTGTGCAAAACCACAGATGATAAAACATGGTTCGGAAGACACCAAAGACATGAGAGTCCGAATGTGTGTTTGTCTTCTTGGGTGTGTGATCATATATCCCAAGAAGACCATGTAATGATGACAGGAAGTAGACAGGTATTCACATATAACTAGGCTGAGTTTGATACTCCATGTCACCGGGAAACAAATGGCAGTTGTGTATCAGGATGATGTGTTTGGGAATGCAGGCAGCAGTGTTTGCTTATCTGGGGGTGAGTCTTTAGTATGTTTTTTACAGTGTGTTGTTAAGGACAGCAAACATTCCTATAAATCTCAGCATACTTTTCAATGCAACATGGTCTAGCTTTGTGGAAGAGGGTTCACTAAAGATTCAGGGAGTGACATTAGTTTCCTGATACTTCAAATAAAGCTTATAATTTATACCACATGATTATTTATTGCTCAGTGGTGGACTTAATGCAGACTGATAGGAATCTGCTTCCAAGAACTGTCCATGATGCTTGAAACCTGGTGACTAATATCACAGGAGCGTAAAGACAGAACCATCGCTCACTGTACCAGCTCCTTGTCTGCATGAAAGCACTGGTGGGTGTTATGTTGAGATGAGGTCCTAAGTGCTGCCTCATGTCCTGCTGATGGCATCCTTCCCTTTCTGGAAATCTGGAAATCAGACATCATGTCTAATTTCTTTCTTAAAAAACTGTATAAAATTATAAAATATTTCAAATGCCTCAATGAACTAATTAGGAAGGAAAACACAGCTGAACACTTCATACAATCAATAGATTGAGAACTGAACCCAAACGACCACTTTCAGTGCTAGGTCATTTTCCAAATCCTGGCAAGATTCAGGGTGATGCCCATGACTGCTCTGAGATCAGAGCCCTAAAACTAAAACCCTCCTCCAGCACAGATGAGTGATCAATAGTATAGTTCTAATGTACAAGAGCCAAAAAGAGCATTTACCCAGAGTCTCTACCCAAGGGAAGAAAAATAAAAATGTAAATCTTAAACTTTTCTTTGGGTAGAAAGGAAACAATTCTCATGGTGGAAAACTTACACTCCACAAAATATACAGGAAGAGACATCATTAGAAATGAGCAGAAAAGACAAATGCGAGAATGAAATGGAAAAGCTTCAGATCCTTGATATATCAAGATAGAATGTATAAGATAGGTAGAAATAGTTTTCATACAGAAAGGAACTGAGACATTGAGAAGGAAGTGGAAAGGGACGCGTCATCTAGAAAGCATCTCAGATGGAAAGGGCCACGAACACAAAGGGAGATCCAATGAGGTGGTAGAACTGTGCTGGACTTGTCTAACCAGACTTCTGAAAGGGAACGAGGAGTCCAAGCTCTTTAGAGAGGTTATAGCTAAGGTATTCCAGACATGGTGAGAGTTAACGATTTTAAGATCAGGAGACGAGAAAGAAGAAAAACAATCCAGGAAGAATGACTTACAGAACACTCAGAGAGAAAAGAGAAATGAACAATGAAAATCGAACTTTCAATTGAGTTCTTAATCGCAGAGATGGTATTTTAAAAGATCAGAAGGCTAAGATCAAGAAAACCAGTAACACCAAATGTTGGAGAGGATGTGGGGAGAGGGGAATACTCATCCACTGCTGGTGGGGCTGCAAACTGGTTCAACCCCTATGGAAAGCAATGTGGAGAACTCTTAAAAAACTACAAATGAACCTACCATTTGACCCAGTTATACCACTCCTTGGCATATACACAAAGAACTCGTCCTGCTGCAGAGACACTTGTACATCCATGTTTGTTGCTGCTCTTTTCACAGTAGCTAAGAGATGGAAGCAACCTAAGTGTCCCTCAATTGATGAGTGGATAATGAAAATGTGTTTCATTTATACGACGGAGTTTCACTCAGCAGTAAAGAAAGATGAAATCATAAAATTTGCAGGTAAATGGATAAAATGAGAAACTGTTATACTAAGTGAAATAACAGACTCAGAAAAAAAATCGAAATATGTCCTCCCTCATATGTGGATCCTAGAACAAGACTCTGATAAATAAGTATGCAAACAGACATAACTACAGAAACCAGGATAATGGAAAGGAAACAGGGAGGTAAAGGAAAAGAAATAACCATAAAGAGAAGAACAGTAGGAAACAGGCTGTAATGAGGGAGGTATGGATAAAAATTGGGTTAGTTTAAGGGAGGGAGGAGGGAAGGGTATACAAGGAACCTAGGGGATAAAGGGAAAGAAGGAGCTCAAGAGAGGTAGGATCATAGGAGAAGGGTATTGTTTAAGAGAGAAAGGAGGGGAAATGGGGGCACCTTAAGTGGGAAAACCATGATGGAGGGGTGAGACAATGCGAGAGATAAACAATACCTAGCTAGTTTTGTAAGCTAGAGGGAACCATATTACTCCTGTACCCTACTGACAAATTATATATAGCAGATCAAGTTATATATGTCTAGGTAAGGATTATCTGAGAACAGCTGGTCTTTGCACAAGATTTATCTACATGACACATAGTAATTAAAAATATCAGACTGGTGGAACTAACCTTCTTGGATGTTTAACAGACATACTTTGAGGTCTATAATAATTTGGTCAGAGGGACATAAAGGACACTTTTTGCTCCTTGCCCTCCTAGGTCGACTAGTTCCAGGGGACTCTGAGCATCTCTCAAAATGTCCTATAATGGTAGTGGATCACCTGTCCTCTTGATCAAGGAGGCCGAGGAGACCCCACCAGATGGACTTGAACAAGTGTCCAGTCTACAAAGAGAGGGTCAACACAGAGGAATCATTTCCTCAATGCTTCCAAGCAAAGCCAACCATAGTCTAGCAGGACCTTTGACTTATCTTCCCATAGGTATAACTGGTAAGAGAAAGGAGCCAGGGGGTCTTCCCAAGCCCATGTGACCCCTGAGGACCAGATCCTCAAACAACCTTAAGAGTAAAAATAAATCGGTTTATCTGGACCAACTATATGGCCTCAAACACCCAAAAGGAAAGTATAACCAAAGAGTAAAGGGGTCAATATAATTTCTTAAGAGTCCATATGCATAGCTAAAGGCCACGTAACAAGCAACAATGTCAGACAGGCAATACCTTATTTTGAGTTGTTGGCCAGGGTGGCCAAAGGGACTCCCAGATAGTAACCCAGCATAGAACTGGGAAAATGAACAGCAGACCCCAGTCTTATCTAAAGGAATATTGATAACTGATGACTGCTAGATGAGGAACAGCTGACCCTCCTAAAACAAAGACCTCTAGATAGGCTGACTAGATTCACCAGAAAGGCAAGTAGTGGGGAATGGCTGGGGTGCCAACAACATAGCAGACAGTAGCAGGGATATCAGAGTATAAGGGCTCTAGAGGGGGGAGGGAGGCTATGGGAGGGTGCTACCTGGGAAGTGGGTATAAAAATAATTAAATAAAAAATACTGTTCATTAAGAATTCTACACAGTTATAAAAAGATAGTTTGTATTGGGTAGAAATAAAAAACAGTTGCAAATTCTTAAAAAAAAAAAACAGGAGGCAGGGCTGGAGCAGGGCACAGCATTTAAGAGCACATATTACGCTTGCAGAGGCTTGGAATTCAGGTCCCAGCACCCAGGCAAGGTGACTTACAACTGCCTGTAACTCCAGCTCCAGGGTATCTGACACACTCTTCTGGCCCCGTGGCACCTTCACTCCTGTGCATATACACCCAAATAATTTAAATAATAAAATAAATGTTTAAAAAATCAGGAACTAGAGAGGCGGCTCACGCAGGACCAGAGTTCCATTCCAGCATACATGGTGAATGTCACCAAACTGCCTGGAACTCCAGTTCTGGGAGATCTGAAGCCTCTGGCCTCCATAGGCACAACCAATCCCATACACACCCTCACACACATTCATATCAATGCACAGAATTTAAAAAAACCTTTTTACAAAATCAGAATAATGTAAGGAAGAAAATAAGAAGAAACAGTATGAGGGAATACATATCTGTCTTCTCAAGAAGTTCAGTGGCCTGGAATCAGTTTTAAAACCAGAACTTAATGAGGAAATATTTTATATGAGAAACTTAAAGCTTGTTCCTTAGCCAATCAAAAGCAGCCAATCAGAAGATAAAGGCCTTCCCATCAGACCATATCCACAAGGCATGTGTGGCTACTGCCTGTCGGGTAAGGACCCACTTCTATGTGCAGCATTGCAGAGCTCACTGTTCTCAGAACTCGGCAGAGTCCTTGTATCTGTTCAGTTCTGAGGGTTTCCTGACACAAGAATCAGCTTTGCTCTAATGACCTCTGACACATTCAAGTTGTTTTAATCTTTTCTTTCATCAATCTGTATTTCTAGATCCAGTGAAATGCTTATTAAAGACAAAAAAGAAATAACCTTTCAAGGAAATAAAATGCTAAGAGAATTACAAAAATAAACACGGAAAAAAATAATAAGTGATATTCATCAGACAAAAAGAAAAATGGGCTGGAGAGATGGCTCAGAGGTTAAGAACACTGACTGTTCTTGCAGAAGACCCAGGTTCGAATACCAGCACACACATGGCAGCTAACAACTATCTGTAACTCCAGTTCCAGGGGATGCGACAGCCTCTACTGTCCTCTGTGGGCATTGCACGACTTGGGTGCACTTACCTACATGCAGGCAATACAACACATACACATAAAAAAATAAAAATAATAAAATGTTTTAAAAAAGAAAAACAAATTACACACAGGAGCCCTGAGGTGATGAAGGGGGATCGACAGCAGCTAACGTATACATTGAGCGTTCTTCATGGTTTTTCTATAGGAACTCAATATTTTAATATTTTATGTATGCATATGTGCAAGGATTTACTTATTTTGTGTGTATGTGCATGTGAGTGCACACATGTGGCAGTCAGAGGAGAGATGGTCAGAACTGGTTATCTCCTTCCACGCCTTAGGTCCCGGGACTGAATGAGGTCATAAGGACGGGCAGCAGGTATCTTTACACAAGGACCCATCTTGCTGGCCCATGTAACAACTTATTTAACATCTGGGCAGAAAACCTACTATTCTCATTTTATAGATAGGCAAAATGAGGCAGGGGAAATTAAGAATGTCACCAAAGACACGCAGCTTTTGGATAACTGGGCATTTGTGTCTGCACAGTCTACTAGAAATCATGACTAATGAAAACATTGCAGAATGTAAAAGGAGAACATAAAAAAGTGTGGTGATTGATCCGCATTCACCGCAGCATTATCCACATGAGCCAAGGCTAAGAACGAGCTAGACGCCCATCAACAGACAGCTGGACAATGTAGCCACACATCACAGCTTCAGTCGGCCGCAGAGAAGAATGACGTTATGTCATTTATAGGAAAACATATAGAGGGTGATCTTCACATTGAGATATGCCAACGTCCCAGAAAATCACAGGCTTTGTCACATGAAGAATCTGCATTTAAATACATAACATTAAATACATATTTGTGTTTACATGTATTGCATGCATACATATTTATGTGTATACATGACTGTGTATGTGTGCCTATACGTGTCTGTGCCTTTGTGTGTGTGTGTATCTAGGTATCTTTGTGTGTAATTGTATATGTGTGTATACATATATATGAATGTTTCTATTTATGTGTGTGTGTGTCTAGGTGTCTTTGTGTGTAACTGTATATGTGTGTATACATATATATGAATGCTTGTATTTATGTGTGTGTGTATCAGTGTCTGTGTATGTGTGTGTGTGTCTAGGTGTCTGTGTGTAATTATATATATATATATATATATGAATCTTTGTCTTTGTATTTACATGTGGATGTGTATATCAGTGTGTGTGTGTGTGTGTCTAGGTGTCTTTGTGTGTAACTGTATATGTGTGTGTATATATATGAATCTTTGTATTTACATGTGGATGTGTGTATCAGTGTCTGTGTGTGTGTGTGTGTGTGTGTGTGTGTGTGTGTTTGTTTTCCTGGGTGGCATGAAATGGGAAGGCGGGCTACATGGGTTAAGGGTGGAGTGGGGTATATGAGAGGGGCATGGTGGGCAAAGAAAAATAGTATGCTTCTTCTCAGTTGTAATCAAGCTTTAAATATACTTGACACAAAAGCGCGGGAAGGGACTCCTTGTGTCCTTGTGTGGACGAGGAGCAAGAGGGGCAAAACAGGACAAATGCGCAGTCTGTGTCTGTATGAAAACCTCACGAGTAATTCCCATTATTTCATATGCTAAGTAAAACAGTAAAGATATTGAAAGGTAGTGATGACCTGGCCAGGAAGAACTACATCTTATAGTCTAGGAAAAGTTAAAATAAAATGCTAGTGTACAATTTTGGAGAAACATGACTGACGTCAAACACATCATCGCTTCATCATTGATCATTCAGAAGGAAGACGGAAGTTCTCAACTGCAGATTTCTATAAAATGCCCATGTTAAATCTTCTAGGTTGCCAGGCTGAAAAATAGAATTTTGCCAGAAAACACATTTATAGTCATGTTAAATCTTGGCCACCTACTGCTGCTTTAGAATGAAGCAGTACAGCACCTCACTATGCCTTCCCAGCAGAGAATCAGGTCTTCAGCAGTCCAGAGCCTCCGGCCCTCTCTGGTCTGTCTCCAGGTTCACACACGTGTAGTATCCATTCCTTCACCTCTAACGCCGCCCAACTATCGGAAGTAATTGTTCATCCACAAACGTAATTTGTGCTCTACATTTTCCAAGAAAGGCTCACATACACTTTGAAAATAAATAGGCTGCTCCTATCATGATAATCAATAGCTGTAATCCTCACATATACTTTCCAACATCATCTTATTTTGTAATGTAACACACAATGAGACATCATTGTGGATTAGACTCCCAGATGCAAAAAAGTGATAGCATCTCTCAAATGCTGCAGACCTTATAGACATTAGAATCCACATCGCCACACCCAATTCACAGCCCAGGCTGCTAACTAATGTGCTCAGGTTGCTTTTTCCATTTTTTTCAAAAAGATTTATTTTATTTTTTAATTTGTGTGCGTGTGCATGCGTGCATGCGTGTATGTGCCCATTTGTCCTTGGAGTGAAGAAGAGCATGCTGGATCTCTGGAGCTGCACATTTGGCTGCAACTTGCTCCATGTGGATGGTTCCTGGAAACCAAGCCTGGGTCACTGGGACAAGTATCAAGTACTCTTATTCACTAAGCCATCTCGTCAGCCTTCCCTTTCCATGTTCTAATGAGAAAATATATTTTCACTCAGGTGGTTGGAGAACATAAGATATTTGTACACCCATGCTGCTAAAATGACATCTATGAGGGAGATGTAAATGTCTACCCCCTTTCCTACAGTTCCAATAATAAAGCAAAGTATGAATCCACCAAAGTTCACCCTGAGGAACAACTGAGTTTGTTAGGCTTACTTACATAGTGTAGATGAGGGATCACAGGAGTGTGGGTGTTCCCTCCCTGCAAGTCCACTGGAAAGTCTTTATCCAGCATGACTGTTTTCATGTAACTGCATACACTGAGACCCTTCCCTGAAAGGTCACCTACAATTAGGGCAGAACTGCATGCAGTGGGTAGGAAGGAGTTGAGGGTCCTGTGACACTTGCTGCCTGTTCTTTTATGCAGGGATGCCAACTGTCAACAATCAAAGCTGTGATGCTATTTTTCAAGCTGGTCCAGCTAAACTCCAAAAGATGGCATCTACCTGGCTAGGAGGATAGCCTGGTACAACAGGCTAGAAAGATAGCCTGGTACAACAATATGAGACAGATTCTTCTGAAAATGAGTGGAACACCCCAGGGCTTCAGGGTGAGAACATGAGGTCTGTAAGAAGAACCTAGTGTGTGGTTCATGAAAATATGGCCATGGGTTTCTGTATTCTGGAAAACCAACTCATGACAAGAGGGGAACATATATTCAACCTCCCACATGGCAAAGAAGTCAACTAGATTCTGACTAGGAAAAATCAAATTTCTAGTGTCCAGAGAAAATCTTCTTCTTCTTCATCAAATGGTAGGAAGAGCAACTATTTCACATGAATACATTTGTTTCACGATCAGTCCCTGAGAAGCAGGGTCAGTGGCCAGCCAGACGGACAGAACATTGCACCAAACACACACACACACACACACACACACACACACACACACACACATACATGGCTCACAACCACTGATAACTACACTTCAGGGGATCTGGGCCTTCCTCTGGACTCTATCATCACCTGCACTCACAGACACATACACACAGACACACACATACACACACACACGCACACACACACGCGCACACACACATACACACACACAAACACACACACAGACACATACACACACAAACACAGACACACACACATACACAGACACACAAACACACACACAGAGACACACAGACACACACACACGCACACAATTTAAAAAATGTTTTAAATATATAATGTTGTCACACAATATTCGGCAGTTGTCGTCACTGGATTTTCCTGAGTGTGAGATGAATCTGAGAGTCTGGTCGTCTATGTTGTTGAAAAAGAAGTTACACAGAAATTTCAGTGAATGAAGAAGAAAGATTACATGGATAGTGGATATTTTAATGCTTAAACTTAATCCAAATGGATATTTTTGATTTTTGAACACACATCCTAAGCACTGAGTCAGGTGGAAAGGGACTAGAAAAGAAAACAGGAAGCAAACCCTAAGCAGGTCACGTCCCCACACGCTGTCTGCCTGGCTCCTTCAATTTGTCAAGTGTGAGCTTTATTATCTGATTTCATTAAAACCTTTGAATCTTCACAAAGAGTCCAAAAATGGTCATTACAGGCTTCACACAATACTTATTGTAACGGCTAGATGACTTTAAAATGACATCAGAATCCATTTCTTAATTGAGAATCAGTCTTCAAAATATTTACTCTTTCAAAAGTAAAATACTGATTTCTTCCAGTTCTCAACCCTCTACATCAAAAAATCACATATTTCACTAAAATCCCAGCATAGCTCCTAAAGAATCTAAAATTATAAGCATACCTTATATTTATCACACATTTAATTTATACATGGTTAAATATGTCTTTTAATAGCTGCTAATACCAGAAAATGACAATACATTTAAAAGCATTTTAAATATTAAACATTGTATTTCATTTATTTTTGTATCTCATAAAGTAACATTCACTAATTACGTGTTGTACATCTAGTTCTATGTCGGCACTGATCCTCTGAGGCCCCTGGAATAGGCTCCCACAGCAATTTATACATGGTTAAATATGTCTTTTAATAGCTGCTAATACCAGAAAATGACAATACATTTAAAAGCATTTTAAATATTAAACATTGTATTTCATTTATTTTTGTATCTCATAAAGTAACATTCACTAATTACGTGTTGTACATCTAGTTCTATGTCGGCACTGATCCTCTGAGGCCCCTGGAATAGGCTCCCACAGCTACTGCAAGTTTCAGTCTCAGGGAAATATCCTACCAGATTAGGAACACAAGTCCAGGGAAGCCACATCCTGACAGAATTTGATATTAGAAGTGCTGATGCAGTGGTCAGCATATCCATCCATCAGCCAGGCCCAATTACCAGGTTCCTTGAAATGAAAACATTTTCCAGAATTGTGAGAGTAGAATGAACGAGAAACAGGTGAACACAGGGAGCGGGGTGGTGGCTTGGACACAACTGACGTGACACCAAAGCCAGAGAGGCTGGGTTTGCTGTTCTTTCACTATTGTTCATTTGTAGAATTTATTTCCAAAGCCAACAAATTATAGAGTTCAAGCATCGAATTCTGAGGCCCATGAGTCTGTGGAATCCAACTGAAGGTCTAACACGTGCATAAAAACTAGGTAGATAAAGTTGCAGAAGAGATCCCAGACAAAGAATTCCTGGACTACGTGATGAAGCACAGTTGGCCAGTTCAAAACATGTTCACCAGGCGTGACCAAGTAATGCATGCCATGCCAGTGTGGTACAGCAGACATGCATCACAGAGGCGCTTTTATGTGGGACTTAGATGTTTGTAGGGAAGCAGCTCTGAATTCCCTTCAAGGAAGGATTTTCAGTTCCACTGCACAGCATAGTTAACGAACAGCCTCCAAGTGATGGTTTCTTCAAAATCCTTGCCAGTCACAACTGACGTGACACCAAAGCCAGAGAGGCTGGGTTTGCTGTTCTTTCACTATTGTTCATTTGTAGAATTTATTTCCAAAGCCAACAAATTATAGAGTTCAAGCATCGAATTCTGAGGCCCATGAGTCTGTGGAATCCAACTGAAGGTCTAACACGTGCATAAAAACTAGGTAGATAAAGTTGCAGAAGAGATCCCAGACAAAGAATTCCTGGACTACGTGATGAAGCACAGTTGACCAGTTCAAAACATGTTCACCAGGCGTGACCAAGTAATGCATGCCATGCCAGTGTGGTACAGCAGACATGCATCACAGAGGCGCTTTTATGTGGGACTTAGATGTTTGTAGGGAAGCAGCTCTGAATTCCCTTCAAGGAAGGATTTTCAGTTCCACTGCACAGCATAGTTAACGAACAGCCTCCAAGTGATGGTTTCTTCAAAATCCTTGCCAGTGTCTGAGCCCATGAGCCTGCTGGGCGGTCCGGCAGAGCACTGAGGTCCTGCCAACCCTCTTATACCTAAAGGGAATCTCTACTTCAATGGACAAGCTTTGTTCTGAAACACAGTGGTCTGGGCATTGATCTCAGCCAGAGATGATTTTTTCCCTGCAGGGGACATTTCTCAATATTTGAAGGTTTTTCAAATTTTTAATATTTTAAGTTTATTACAAAAAAACTATACTTCAAAGAAGTATTCAAAGAATGGGAAAAATAAACCTCAGCTTAAAATTCAGATTTTCCTGTAAGGTAATAGTCTCACATGGAATCACATGTGGACTGGAGTCATGCAAAGACTTATTTTGCATTGAAAATGTGTTCTATCTTGAGATAGTTTTTGAAGGACTTACATGAAGTGAGCTGTATATGTAAGGACTCCCTAGTATGCTTTTTGAAAACTTACCTTTGATTTTGGTCTCCTTTCTAAATATTATCACATATCCACACAGGCATTTGTTTATATATGTTTCTATACATTGTAGGCTAGGATCCACAGGGGGGGAGAACATGGGCTGTTTTTATTATTTAAGATTGAGTGACGGTGTTTAATATCATACATCGATTTTGCTATGAACTTTGAGGTTTCATTTTTAGAACTGAATAATATTCCATTTATATATGTACTGGATTATCTGCTGATGGAAATCAGTCTTGTTCCATTTCCTTGCTGTGGTGAAGAGAGAAAAAAAAAAAAAGCTATGGCGAGCCAATATCTCTGTGGTAAAATATGGAGTTCTCTGGGTATATGCTCAGGACTGAGATCACTGGGTCATACGCTTGCTCTAGTTTTAATTTTTTGAGGAAACTCCAAACTGATTTTCATAATGACCATAACAATTTGCACTCATCAGCAGTGCATAGGGTTTCTCTTTCTTCACATCCTCTCCAACATTTCTTGTTGGATATCTTGATGAGAGTCATTCTGACTAGCGTAAAGTGGTATCTGAAAGCAGTTTATCTTTCATTTCCCTGATGACTATGGATGCTGTACCCTTTTGAAAGTCATTTGTTTTTTGTAAAATACCAACTGAAAGTATGCTATTGTCATCCAGTGGTAGAAGCAAAACATGACAGCAAACATTGGAAGGTTCATACATAAGTTTTCTGAAACAGTAAGTATTATAACCCGAAATTTTGATAATGCTGAGGTTGGGAAACCCTGGCATAGAGTTCATCATGCCTGTTGATGGTCCCTGCATGATCCTCCTTCTTTCTCAGGTTCTTAGGTGTCAAAGGTGCTCATTTTTTAAAAAATCCTATTCAGCTATGCTCCGTTTCTCCTGTCTTTCAGATGCAATTCCTCCCTACATCTCTTCCTGTTCTTTTAAATTAACTTAATCATCATCTGGAAAGGAAACACTCTGAGTCACATAATTAAAGACAGCTCTGAGAAAACATAGCCATTACTGCATGTCATAAAGCAGGTGCAAGATGTCTGCCATTCACAGAGGTGTCACATACTACTGTCATACATCCATGTGTGTCCTATGTCTACTAGAGGAGGCGATTTGCCAGTTGTGATGGTAAATGACCATAGAATATGCTGAAGAGCAGATGGACCATGAGTTATAGAACAGTCCCTGAATTTATAATTCAGTAAAAAAAAAAAAAAAAAAAACTAACTTTTTTTGAATGCTCCCAAACAGACATCCTTTAATAAATATTCATTGATCACCATAAGTGATCTGGTTATCATGAGGGCTGTTAAAATAAATATTAAAGCAAGATATGAACTATCTCAAGAAGTCTGTGCTTTGAGGGACAAATAATATGATTATTTGGCAAATAATATGATTAATACTGCCACAGGAAAATGTGACATAAGGTCTGTGCACATGTAAGGTTCAGGCATGCTGAAGTGCATGTCAGGGAACTGACTCAGTAGGTAGTTGGCGACTAACGTGGAGATTTGTTAATGAGCATAGTTAATCCGAGGTCATAGGCATCATACGATTCTGAAGATGACATCACACAGCGTCCGTGAGAAACGCAGGGTGGAAGCCCAAGAAGCAGGGCAGATATCCGAGAGCAAAACTTAAACTGCTTCATTTGCTCCCATAACCCTTCCAGGATATGCTGTCGGCTCCTCAGGTGGAGCTAGAGTTTGCTTTTACAGATTTCCTAACCTCTCACTCACTCCCCAGTGAGAAAACGTCACATGCAAAGCACATGGTAGACAGATCACAGTGACAACGGCACCGCGCTCAGCTGTGTGCAGCCCGGAAGTGTTTCCTGGCCCTTTCTAAGCTCGGGTCTTCTCTGTCCATCGTCCTCCCATGGCTAAGCTTTGCCGCTCCTGCTTTCAGGTCTCATAGCTTCTCACAGTTGCACACGTCCTACACGACATTGGGCTGTTTTAAAACACCTACCCACCTAGGCTAAAATCTAGCCACTACCAATGCATCCCTACAGGAGAATAAGCATCTTGGTGATTTAAGGCACATCTTGTCTGAACTAATTTTGTAGGCATTCAGCAAATCTCCTGCACAGTTTGGCACTTAATAAATTATCATGTTATTAGAACTCATATATATGCTATTATAACATCATATATGTCAAACATAATACATATCAAATCTGATCATATATGAGTATACATGTATGTGTGCTTAAGTTTTCAGCAAAGCAAAAATGACAAAAGTGTTACTATCAAACACATATGGTATGCAATTCTGTCCTTTATTTGCTTCAGGTCTAGGAAACGGAACAGGTAGCCAATTATCCTTAGCTCTTAGACGTTACTCTGTGCTGTGCTTACTTGTGTAGATTTTCCTTACACAGGAATTTTTTCTTTTTTGGAGTCAACATATATCTTGTTTGTGTTAATTTGTTTTTCTGCAAGAGCCATCAAAATAGTCCACTTCAGTCAAGGGCACAGCACACTGAGGAGGGCTGTGAACACCTACTTTATTCACACGCCCATGATCAGCTGCAACAAAAACCCAATCTCTAAACCCAGGAAAATTCACCATTTTTAAATATTATAAGTAATTAACATCTTTACAAAAGGGAAAAAGCACGTAAGATGTGGAATGTACTGTAGAAATGAGAACAAGTAGATCGAGTTACTAAATTACACTTAGTTGGTGACCAGAACTAAAGAACGTGAGAAAATGATGACATCATCTTACACATGCTTATTTATGTTGGAATCATTTCCTCTAATATTTCAGACTTTTTAATATTTTCATTAAAGTGACTACAGCAAGAAGAGGTGTGTAAAGTTAGAGAAAGGTCATTAGGCATGGAAGAACAGACAGCTCAAAATGACATGTGAGAGCCAGTGTGGTGGCGAACGCCTTTCATCCCAGCACTTGGGAGGCAGAGGCAGATAAATCTCTGTGAGATCCAGGCCTGCCTTGTGTACATAATGGGTTCCAGTCTGTAGCCCAGCTGGGGCTACAAGGAGATCATTGCTCAAGAAACAAAACAAAGCATAATAGATAATAATAATAATAATAGTAATAATAAGTGAAACATATAGTTTATACTCCAGCAATAATAAAGACAAGGTCTTAAAATCTAGTGTTTCTGTTAAATATAAATTTATAGACCTCCAGGATTGTCATTTTAATATTAACGAATGTTTGAGAGTAAAATGATAAGATAGAGTTTCATAATAACATATGACTCTTAACAGCATAAAATTGCTTCATTTTACAATAAGCTATAACATAATGATTAATCTCAACTGTAAATTTATCAACTTAAAATTTATGATCACATAGACTTGACATAGTATGATATTCAAATGATCAGAAATGAAGCCATTATATCCAGTAACATTCTTTCATTATAACTACTGTGGGTTAATCAAGTCACAACGATACTCTTCAGATATGAAAAGAATTATGATGCCCTACCTGACAGGCCTGGGACAGATGTAAACAAGATTATGCACAAGACAAAGCTTTCCATTTGAACACACATGAAAGTTTATACTTATTAGAATCAATTTATGGTTCATGGAAAAAGAGGGAAATGATTCCTGGTGTGTCTGCTGTCTGACTTCTGTGTCCAAGAACCTGTGCCTTCCAAAAACCCCAAAGGTTGCCTGACTGGATTAGAGTCTACAGCTGCCATGAGCTCCATAGTGAACACCAGGTTGATTCTTTAGCCTTGCTCAGGGATTACACATTTCATCAAAGAAACTTCCAGCTAATATATGTATATCTTTTACTTTAAGTATATTGGTTTCTTAGACACATTGCTGTTCTATTTAAAAATTATATTTACAACTGTATATTTTTGAGGTTGAATTAATATCATTTTGAAACTGTGTATGTTTAGAACAAGATTAATAATTGTTAGAAACAAGAGGTGCCTGAATTAGGCAAACAAGGGACTGGAACGAGAACAAGGAAATGAAGCTTCCACTGGTCACCCAACAGCCTTTATGTTGTTAAAACAGCTGCTGCACTTTTAATAGTAATAATTTCCTTCCTCACCATCTTCTCCTTGAATCTCTCCAATACATCCTTAATACTGCCGTGTTGAATGATATTAATGATGTAACAAATTGACTAGCATTATAGGAACGTATCTGTTACTTTTTTTTAATTTTTTTTTATTTTTTTTTATTTTTAAAAATGATTTATTTAATAACAACATACTTAGAAGAAGCATATCATTACAACACAATTGACATATTCAATAACGTTTTCCTGAGGTAGGATGCATCTCTTTCAAATTTGGCTGTAAATTTTTAGGTTTACAGTTGAATTATTACAGTTATACAATATTGTACTCAGTATAAACCCTATAAG
>NW_008355277.1:60937-101120 GCF_000622305.1 Nannospalax galili
TAGAGGCTCCATACTCTGCCATCCCTGTCACTGTCCACTGTGTTGTCAGCACCCTCATCCATTCCCCCTGTCTGCCCTTCTGGTAAATCTAGTCAGCCAGAGGTTACTTTTATGGGCATATTTAATTGTATAGACTTCTTTAGTTTTCTAATTAAAGCCAGTGGTAAAAATGGTGCTGTTGTGTGTAAGCCTGCAGTGTTAGACTTAAATACACTTCATAATTAGCACTAATATACAGATAGCTCAGAAAGATATACTGCTAGCATATTAAAGTGGATTGGAAATCCTATTATTAGTTCTATTATTAAAAGAGACCCTTGTCAACAGCAGGGGAGGAGTGGATAAATAAACCATTGTAAATGGGATGTGCACAGCTTTGGTTTCTTTTCATAAATTTCCTGACATTATAGGCTAAATGTCAAGAAGATCCAGACGCAAGAATCCCACAGTGAAGGGCTGATCAGCCCCACTGCATTTAATACTCTATTGAGCACAGCACATTTTAAATACTGTCTGAAGATTTTATTACAGACCTGGGATCTAGGAGGTAAAATAATATAACACACACACTTTTGCAGACTGGTGTGACAATTCACCAAATAATGATCTTTAACTATTTTTACTCAGTGTTTAGCAATCAGTCACCAATTACAGCACTGGGCTCTCAGCCTCTCAGAAGTTCCACACTTCACATTTGCAATGGCAAATTGTATTTGACATTTCATTTAAAACCCAAGACACCATAACATAAAACCTTCTAGGCCATTAATGACAGTGCATCAGGGCACCCCCCCACAACCCTACTGCTTGAGGCTACCTCTGGCATTTCTTAACTGCAGCATCCCATGGGGTTGTTCCTAGTGCACACATACAACATGAACACCAGGCTCAGTGCCCAAAGGCATATGCCGACCTCTGAGCTAGCAGAAAACCTAGGACCAAAGAAGCCCTGTAAGTGGTAAGTTAATACTTGAGCCTTTTGCCATCATAATTTTTGTTTCACTTTCCAATAATTTTATTTTATATTTATTTATTCATTCATTCATTTATTCATTTTATGTATGAGTGGTATGCATGCACGTATGTAAGTGCACCCATGTCATGCAATGCCCATGGAGGACAGAAGTGGGCTTCTGATTCCCTGGAATGGAAGTTAGGGATGACTGTTAGCCTCCTTGTGGGTGCTGGGATTCGAATTTGGGTCTTCTGCAAGAGCAGCCAGTGCTCTTAACCCCTGCATCATCTCTCTAGTCCAATATTTATTTCATTTTTAAAAGAGAATCAAGAGTCATAGATAATTTTTTAAACATTTATTTTTTATGTATTTATTTGTGTTTGCTGACATGAGTTTACATATACTACATGCATGCAGGAGCCTGAAGAGGCCAGCACAGGGTGTTAGATGCCCTGGAATTGGAGTTGCAGGTGGCTGTGAGCTGCCATTTTGTGACAGGAAGGAAACCTCAGTCCTCTGCAAGAACAATAAGTGATCTTAACCACTGAGTCATCTCTCTAATTCAAATATAAACATAATTTTAAATTTTAAGATGAGGGTACTTAGTTATAAGAAATTGTCTTTGGTTTGTAATAATCATCAAATATGTCCACTGGCATTGAATTGTCTTCTAAATCTTGGAAGAACCTATGTGGTGTTGTTAGCTCATGGTTTTGTGTTTGGTAGGCAAGTCCTCTTCCAACTAACCTACATCCCCAGCCTTCCTTCTGGCTTCTTATGCTGTTGCTTAACTTTTGGACTGTTTCTTTGAACATGAAATGAGAACACTCACTTTATTTTTCTTTTTAAATTTTTATTAATTTATTAATTATATGTATGAGTGTTTTGCCTGCATGTATGCAAGTGCACCATTTGTATGCAATGCCCATGGACTCCAGAAGTGGGCACTGGATCCCTTGGAACTGGAGTGATACAGTTGTTAGCCATCGTGTAGGTGTTGGGACTTGAACCTGGGTCCTTTGGAAGAGCAGCCGGTGCTCTTAACTGCTGAGCCATTGCCTGCAGGCCCTGCTGTTTACTTTTTCTAAATGTATATTAAGAACACCTTGTGCTTGCTTGGGCAGGACATAATCCATATTGTGAACAGCAACTCAAGATAGATTTACTATCTTGGATAACATTTTCCTAAGAGCAGAGGGTAGTATTTAAGAGCTTAGGCTGTGGGCTCAGAACAACAGGTCTGAGTTTCAGCTCTGCCCTTTCCCAGTAACTAAAACTTCAACAACTCATTTCAGATCTCTCAGTCGGAGCTGTGGCAATCCCCGAGCACTCTTGAGTCCCGAGCATTAGTAATGCTTACATTCCATACGGTGATATTCTAGATGCATAAAATATGTATGAAGACTTAGTATGAAAAAAGAAAGACAAAATAGGTCATTAATTTATTCCTGCACTTATGTTCAAGTGATTATCTTTTGAATTATGTATGTATTGAATCTTATGATCTATTAGAACTAATTTTACTTATTTCTTATTACTTTTTATACTGTTTAAAACTTAAAATTGCATATGCAGCTTGACTTTGTGAATCATTTTATGTTTTTATTAGTATTTCTTAAGACCTCAATAAAATAAAGTTAATAATATCTTCTAGTGGGTATTATTAAATCATGTCAACCCACACTTTCCTAATGTATGAATCACAGGAACTTTAAATACTGCCACTATATAGTTGTCTTCTCGCCCTGTGGGAGAGCAAGTACTCCATATTATGAGACATGTGTTTCTGGCTCAGGTCTGTAGACTAGGAAGCCAAGGCTTTCAATAGTTGGCTTCCCTGTTACATGTCATATCTAAGTTCAATGTCTTATTTTGTTCTTTATTTATTGATCTTTCTTTAAGATTTCAGAGAGTAGGGGTTGGAGAGATGGCTCAGCTGTTAAGAGCAAACAACAATGTTTGATAACGTTGTCTACCAAATTCACTGACATAGTATCTTCTGAGTTGAATGCTCACAGTGTACTCTAGCTATTCAAATAATGCCCAAAAATATAGAGAGAAAATGGATTCATATGTGTGAATGTGTCATGAATAAAGTGTGATTTAAAATGCTCAGTTTCTGAGGCCAAAAGACATTTCCATCATGGTGGAGAAATTCTTACCAGCAGAATTCCTTACGTTTCTTTTCTCTCTCCTATACTTTTCTCCTTCCTACACATGCATGTACATACACTCCCTTCTGTACACGTGCATGTACATACACTCAGTTTCCTACACGTGCATATACATACACTCTTTCCTACACGTGAATGTGCATACACTCCCTTTCCTACACGTGCATGTGCATACACTCTCTTTCCTACACGTGCATGTACATACACTCTCTTTCTTACATGTGCATGTACATACACTCTTTTGTACACACGCATGTACATACACTCTCTTTTGTACACATGCATGTACATATACTCTCTTTTGTACATATACATACACTCTCTTTCGTTCACGTGCATGTACATACACTTTCGTACACGTGCATGCACATACACTTTCTTTCGTACATGTACATACACGCTCTTTCCTACACATGCATGTACACACACTCTCTTTTGCCTCTTTTATCCTCTGATCTCTAACTTACTTTAGAATGAAAGGCTAGCAATCCACAAATGACTAATATTACAAAATTCACTAATAAGAATTCCTCTAACCGGATTCTTCTGTTATACTCTAAGAAAAAGGACTCAGTCAGGAAGCAAGATTTTAGTGAATTAAAAACAATTCCTAAGCACCTCAGTAGATTCCATTTTGCCTTCTACATGTGAATTTTTATGCAAGGGAAAACAGAATAAAATCTAAAAGTAGAGAGAGACAGAGAATATATAGCATTTTATAAAATTTTGTAATGTTTCTAATCACCTATAAAATCTTTCTACTTTGCTGCCAATTCAATTTCTATTACCACTTCCTGGTTCAGTTCAACCACACACCTCATTATAGCTCTAATCAGAGTCCCCTGGTGCTGTTACAAGACCTTCCTGTCCCAGTCTCTACTCCAGACCTAACAAACTAGAATCTCAGAGTAGGGCTCCCCAAGTGACTCTAATAGGATTCAGGCATATACGGACAACAGTATTTCAAGGTCTCTTTTCATTTTTCTAGGGCTTAAAGCAGAAGAAAAAGAAATAATGTTTGTCAGTATTAATAGTGAAAGTCAACAAGCGAAGAATGAACTCAAGTCTACTTTGTCCTACACTCATCTCTCTGTTACTTTCAGGATCCAAAATACTCTTAAAGCCTATAAAATACTCCTGCTAGTGCATTACTCCCTTGATAACACAGTAGTCTTAGTCACAATCCTGTTACACAAACTACTGGATGTCTTCAGTGGGTAATCTTCCAGTATTACCCCTGATTCCCTCTAGCTCATTGTCTAAAACAGGATTTATTATCTAAATTCAATTGTAATCACATCATTGCATTCAATAAATTCCTTTAATACATAGGACTCCTACTGTGTAGCCTGATAACCTAATCTAGTTTCTGCGTTCTTCAGTGTGGGTGCTGGGATTCTGTAGCAATTTGTAGGGTTATATAAAAGAATATGTAATTAATATGTAAAGAAAAACAACACATTCCTATTTTATATGTATTTATACTGTAAGCACATTCCCTTGTCTCAAAAAAGTCAATACACATTATATGTTCAGATGTGGGTGTGACTTCCTACTCGGTGAGTAATAACCTGCAGCATAAATCCTTCATCAACATTTTCTAGCCACTCCCAAATTACCTGATTTTAACACAGCATTTTTGTGATCTTTTGTTCCTGAGATAAGCAAAGTCTCCTTCCACACTATGGTGCAGCATATAGAACCAGATAAAACTTTAGGTGCTAATTCCCCTGAAATAATGATCGTTTGATAATGGATCCAAGAGGCAGGGAAATTCTCTTTACATCAACACCAGCATGGCTGATGCTGAATCTTCGCAGCTGCTGCCCAGTGAACAGAAATTACATTCAGTTATCTTTGATTCCTAATAGTACTGTATCATAATGCTTATATATCCAAAAGCTATATTGTGTGAGTAGCAAATAATCCCTTAAGTTTAACTGGTCAAGACTATAAAATCTCTAGTCTATCTGTTGGAAGACCCACCTTTCCAGTTTCACTGGTCAATCACCTGGTCCTAGGACCATCCCTAGGAAGGCGGGTTCACCCTAAGCCACCCTAAATGGATGAATGCAATACCTACTGTATTAATGGGGCTGTGAATTTCCTGCCTCCAGTGCAGAGCTTCTGACCAGCCACAGACATGCAGGTCTGTAAATCTGCCTGCTTTTCTGAAAACCATAATCTCTCCTTTTTTCTTCATACTTCTTTCTAACTTTGCTTTCTTTAATGCTTTGGGCTGCCCTAGAATCTTGTATTTTTATACTTATTCTCCAAAGCTTCCTTTAGAAGCTTTAAAAAGCCACATGTCTGTCTGACCTCCATGAAGGCTCTAACCCTGCGCGGCTTCATGGCTTTCTTTCCATCTCCCCTCCAGTCTCCTCCTCAGTGCAGATCGCTAGACTACCAGCCTGCCTGCCCTGAGGATTTTTCTTAAAATTCCAATAAATTTGTCCTAAATTTTCTGTTTGGGTTCATTCTTAAACTATTTTATGAAGGAGACTAAGAACCCTCTAGGGGATGCTCTTTCCAACCCTGTTTCATATTATCAGCTTAGTCACAAAAAATATACTGCTATATCTTATGTAACTGGATTCTGCTGAAGTTCTCAGTCCAGAGATAGAAAGTAGAAAAGCACAGCAATTGGCTCTCATGGTTTTAAGTTTATTTTGTTTCTGCTCAAGAGGGTACTGTATTAGTCACTTTTCTGTTGCTGTGATAGAAACACTGACCCAAGCAATTTATAGAAGGAAGAATTTATTTGAGCTTACAGTTCCAGGGGAATTACAGTCTGTCATGGTAGGGTGGCATCGTGCCTGGAGGTGTCTGGAGCAGGAGCAGCAGAAGCTAAGCTCTCACGTCATCACGCAGGCACAGGAAGCAAGAGAGCAACTAGAGATCCAGCAAGGCTTAAGAACTCTCAAAGCCCACCCCAGTGACGTGCTTCCTCCAGGAGAGCCACACCTTCTAAAACCTCCCAAAACAGTGCCATCATCTGGGGACAAAATGTCCAAACACTTGGAGCCTGTGGGCGATGTTTTCATTCAAACCATTGCAGGTAGAAAGGGGGTTTAACAGATGTGCTACACTAATAGGTAAAAATAAGTGGTGGTAGTGAAAGGGGGGCATTTTCTCCACATCCTCGGGTCTAAATCTTTCCTGACTCAGACCTGTATGAAGGTAAGTGTCCTCAACACCCCTGCTCCCACAAGGGAGATCCCAATGCCAGAACTGGTGCTCCCAACTCATATCTGTATGAAGATGGGTATTCCCTGTACCCCAGCTCCCATGGGGAGCTCCCTACACCAGAATCCATGCTCCCTACTCTCCTAGGTAAGGTTCTCCCACAGCAACCAGGACAAGGAGACCACAGTGTCCATCTACTGAGGTGGTGGCTGTGTGGACAGGCTGGCTGGCAACGGCTGCCCACAGCAAGCTGGAGCTACAGAAGCTCCAATCATTGGTCACTGGGGCTCAGGATCTCTGAGTGGGGTCCTTTAGGCCACTCTGACAGGATCCAATCATCACAGAGACTGGGCGTCTTGAGCAGTGCCCCGGGTCATCTTTCTTGCTAATGCTCACCACTGTAGCTTGGATGTGTACCACACACTGCTCTCTGTTCCTTTTCTTTCCTTCATTAGTTTTTCCTGCTTTTAAAACCCTATGGTGTGTCTGGTTTGCCTCACATTCTTTTCACACATACTCTTCTCTGACTCAGTCACTCTCTTATTTCCATTTAATTCCCATAAAGTGTCTTGTGGCATCATTATTCCAGTGAAAGTTTCTTTCAGTGTTCCATGTAATTTCTGTCCTGCTCATTAGAGGATGAGTTGGGGATCCCAGTCAAGTTATTGCAAATATTTCCTTTGAGAACTCTATGACACGATGTGCTGCCTTTCCTGAGGCTTTTACCTCTGAGCTGTTTGCACATGCTCTGTGGGTTCTGCTTTTTCCTTTATCTTTGCCTTTCCTCTAGACCATGAATTTCTTTTTTAATTCAAATGATGAAAATTTTCAATTCTGAATTCTTACTCTGAGTGTGCACTTTGCTCTCCTGAACTATATCCTTACTAGTGGTGTGTGTGCACTCATGTGTGTGTGTGTGTGTGAGTATGTGTGTTGCATGACTGTTAGTGTGCAGGTATGTTCACCCATGCACTCACAGGCTGAGACAAAAGGAGGATTTCAGGTCTCGTCTCTAACTTATTCCATGAGGCAGGGTTTCTCACGTGCTGTTTTGATCAGGAAGCTCCTGGGATCTCCTTTGCCCACCGTCAAGCCTCAAGGATGGCATTACAGGCATATACTGCCATGGCATATTACATGGGTTCTTGGGATTTGAACTCAGGTCCTCCTGCTGGCTAAGCAAGTTTTGTGATGGTTTGAATAAGAATGTCCCCATGGGCTCCAAGTATTTGAACATTTTGTCCCCAGTGGTGCTGCTGTTTTGGGAGGTCTTAGAAGGTGTGGCCATGCTGGAGGAAGCACTTCACTGGGTACAGGCTAGGGAAGTTCTTAAGCCTTGCTGAATTTCAAGTCCCTTTTGTTTTCTGTGCTTGAAGATGTGGGGGCTTGGCTTCTGCTCCACCTCCAGGCACCTCTGCCACCACGCCTCCCCACCACCATGGACTCTTGCCCCTTTGGAACCATAAGCTAAATAAAGTCTTCCTTTTATAGGTTCCCTTGGTCATGGTGTTTCTAACACAGCAATAGAAGTGTAAGTAATATAGTAAATGGTACCAGAGAGTGGGATATTGTTGTGAAGAGTGTGACCACATGGGCTTTTGGATGAATATGGGAGAGTTTGGAAGTTTGGTTAGAAAAGCAGTTGTTTTCTGTAAACAGAGCTTTACAGGTTTGAAAGAAAGTTCCCAGAAAGAATTTTTGCATCCTGACCTGAATTTCCTGCAAAACTGACCAAATGATAAACAGTTCAATGACTATGGAGAGTTTGGGATGTTGCAGATCCATAGCCTATTCACAAATTATCTGGAGACACCTTTAACCACATAAATAGCCATACCTTGCCTACCTCTGTTTCTGAATTAACATTCATGTGACTTATAAAACGTATCAACTTAACAGACCACCAGGTCGCACACCAATCAAAAAGCTAAGAATGACATCAGATAGCATCTGAGACCTATAGCAGAAATTACCCACTTTGCTATGACCTGCCTACTGAATGTATCCACCAATGGATGTGAAAAATGTCTTGATTTATGTCTTTTCTTTGACCTGTTACTATAAAAATGAATGTAACTGCTGTCACACTGGAACATGGAATTTGGGGTAATCTGAATCTGTGATCTCAGGCCATCATCACTCATATTTGGCTCCAGAATAAACTTATTCCTTTTTAGGTGAGGGTTATGCTTTTGCACAGACACCGGCCATTCTAGTAGGCTCTGGGGAAAAAAGTAGTGCTGAGAACAATGTAGTTCCAGATAGAAATAAGGACTTAAGCAACACTTGGGATATTTTGGCAAAGAGTCTGACTAGAGTCTGACCACAGGCCAAAACCTAGCCTGAAGGCTAAGCTGAAAAGCAATGGACTAATTTCTCTGGGGGAAGAAATTTCAGCACAGCCTAATGTAGAAATGGTGGTATAGTTATTAATGGTGAATAGTATGCAAATCTACAGTGAAAAAGAGCAAATGGGGCAGAAAAAAATATAGAATGTACAGCTAGAATCAAAAAAGAGCACTAGGAAGATTAATGTTGGCACCAAAGCAGGTACTGAAGGAGAGAATCCCTTTGATAAGGAGATTATAGTGCACTTAAACAATGGAGAGAGTGCCTCAAGGGCAGGACCACACTCAGCTGGCCTCCAAATTGTGAAAGGAAAATGCTGCAGGGCTTATCTCCAAGCCAGGCAGCATACAGCAGGGACATCCCCACATAAAGAAGGCCCTGATAGGCCATTGTATGAAGATGTGAATGTGAAGCCTGGTTGGCAATGGAGACTCCAAGAAGACATTCATCATGCCAGAGCTGTGAGGCATCTGCCAAGAAGACCTGCATACAGGGAGTGGTACCAGCACAAGGGAGAGATGTGTGTTGCACGCAGCAAAGCTAGAGAGGCTGAGCCACCTAAGCCCTTTGGAAGTAAAGTCCCAGAAGTTGGACGTGGAGCTACTGGATTTGGTGTTTACCCTGCTGGTTTTCGGTCTTGTTTTGGTTCAGTATTTCCTCACTCTGCCTCCATTCCACCCTTTTGGAATGGTAATGTGTATTAGGTTCCATTGTATGTTGGGAGCATGTAATTTGTCTTTTGGTTTTACAGGGGCTTACAGTTAAGAAACTGTCTTGAGTCTCAGAAAAGACTTTAGACTGGACTTTTGAATAGTACTGAGCCTGGTAAAGACTATGGGAATAGACTGAATGCATTTTTAAGGATAGACTAAATGCATTTTTCATCTTACATGGTCATGAGCCTATGGGGGCCAGGAAGTAGAATGTGATCACTTGAATTAGACTGTCCCCCATTTGTTCAAAGTATTTGGGCATTTTGTCTCCAGTTGGTGGTGTTTAAGGAGGTCTTAAAAGGTGTGGCCAAGTGGGAGGAAGCAGGTCACTGTGGGTGGGCTTAGAGAGTTCTTAAGCCTTGCCAGATCTAGAATTTCTTTTGCTTAGTAGCTTCTACTCCTCCTCTAGCCATCCCTATCTCCCTGCCGCCCCACCCCCATGATGGACTGAAACTTGCCTCTTTGGAAGCAAAAGCTCAATAAACTCTTCCTTTCATAAGTTCCTTTGGTCATGGTGTTTCTATCTCAGCAACAGAAAAGTAACTAATACACAATGATCTTCCCGCTGAGCCACCACCCCAGCTCCCTTATTAGCATTTCCTTGGCAGCAGTGCTGTTTGCTTTCCCTTTCCTGATTTACAAATTTTGCTTTTCTGAGTCATGCACTCTATGAGTGATATATACCATCAAATTTCCCTGAAAATGAGAACATGTTTATTTTGTTGCTTTTTTATGATACACAGAAAATGTAGAAAAAGCAAGTCACTGTTTACTCCTGGAAGTCTTTAGATTTAATCTGATTCTGCATTTTTTTTGTCTTGTCAAAGTTGTTGCAAATGGTCAAGAGTTACTTTTGTAATGTTTAAGGAAATTCGATTTTGTGGTTGGAGAGCTGGCTCAGCGGTTAAGAGCACTGAATGCTTTTGCAAGTTTGATTCCCAGCACCTACATGAGAGCTAACAAGTGTCCATAACTCCGTGTTCAGGGGAATTTAATGCCCCCTTCTGACCTCCGTGGGAACAGCATGACACAGGTGCACTTACAAACATGCAAGCAACATAGTCATACACTTAAAGTAAAAATAATAAATAAAATATTTGAAAAAAACTTTTATTTTTAAAGATTTGTTTGCTTTTTTTTCTCTCTTTGGTCCTTTTGAGACAGGGTCTCCCTGTAGCTCCAGTTGGCCTGGGGTTAAAGGTGTGTGCAACCATGCCTGGCTACTTGATTTTTAATTATGTAAGTGCACATGTGTTTGTGTGTGTTTTTGCTCACATGAGTGTGGGCAACTGTGGAGGCCAAAGGGCATGAGATTCCTTTGAACTGCAGTCATAAGTAGTTGAGTCATCGGATACGGGTGGTGGGAATTGAACTCCAGCCCTCTGCAAGAGCAGTATGTGCTCTAAACTGCTGAACGATCTGTCCGTTCCAAGAAAATCTATTTTAAAGACATGACATTATTTTAAAGTGAACAACTGAGATAAGCATTCCAGTATTTCATGAATTACTATGAATGTTCCTTGTGCCTATATTCTGGATGTGTGTAAAGGACTGCAAAGCCAGCTAGTCATCTGCCACTAAAATTCCAAGGATTAGAGGCATGGGATCTGCTGAATAAATGTTAGATTATCATCCTTGAGAGAAGTCTAGGGCAAAGCAGTCATCAGCTAATGCACAATCAAGAGATAAGCCAGCGAGGAGATGCATTGAACTCGAGAGCAAACACAAGCTCTTCTGACATCCCAGCCTCCCCTGGGAAAGGAGGTTTTGTCTGTAGTTGAAAGGGCAGAAGAGCTCAGGAGACATCTGAGATGTTAACAGGCCTCCAATGAGCAAACAGGTAATTGGGCACTTGGCGTTTTCTAGGCACATGTTTAATTACCAATGCATAACCTTTTGGTTTAATCAAGCTAAATTGTAGAAGAACTCTAAAGGTTTCTCTCAGTAACTAAAACATCACAGCTATTTCTTGATCCTGGAAAGAGAAATAGCAGTAGCCTTGTGTTTCCCTGTTATCTGGACTTTGCAGACTTTGACTTTACACAGTATCTGATATAATTTGGAGGGGGAACAAACTCATACAAAAGACAAAGGTGTAGGTATCTGTGGAGAAGAAGCACTAGCAAATACTGATTTATATCCAAGCACTTATCTTGTACTGAGTAGGTGCTAAACAAATGCCTATTGATGGCCTGAACCAATATTGCATAGATGATGATTAACTTGCTGAACTTGATCACTTGCTTAGCTCTGGCCTATCCCTCTCCATGGATGTTGCACTGCGATTGAAGTCACAAGAAATCCAAAGAGCCCACATTCTTTTTGAGCTATTCTTACATACACTATTTCATCTCTCTGTAAAGCCAGTTCCGGAGTTCTTTGCTTTCAGATTTCAGTAAAATGCATGATTTCTGAAATGAAGTCATCTAATGAATTGAATGAGATAATTTGGGCAGTTCTAAGCATCAAAGGAGACCACACAGCAGTTAGCAGGTCCCTGATCAGTGTGGGAACTCCATTCTGAGGCACTTGAAGGAAAACCACACACTTCTCTTTTTCCCATGCCTTCTTTTTGTTCCATTTATTTTCACTTATTATTACTAGGTCAAGTTATTGGCAAGGCAGAACCAGATGCTATTAGGAAACCACGTTTTAATGTAGCCTTACAGTGTTACTGCAAAAAGATCTGAAAGCACTTAACTCACATGTCCAGTGAGCTGAACTGAAACTTCAAAGGAAAAATGCTATTTCTACAAAAATATACATTAAAAATAACAGTATGTGAGTTTTAATGATAAAATTTCTTTAAAGGAATTAAGGTAAGTTCATTGTTTTGTTGACTGAATGTTCATATACCTGTGCCTTTTAAAACAGATGAGTAATCACCCATGTTCTCTTTTCTTTGGGTAAAGTACCTTGGGAAACAACAAGAAAACACACCAGCTCATGTTCTGATTAGAAATTCAATATCAAGTCCCAACTGACATTATTTTCTGTTTGGCCTGACCACCACAACCATGGTCCTCTGCTTTTCTTGAACTGGACATCTCACTCTACTGGACCGAGTCCAGGGACTCCCTTAAACACATGTAGCTTATAACTTTTACCTAGTCCTGTGGTCAGTCAGGAATACACTCTATCACCTATCTTGCCAAACAAGAGACTCCATCCTTTGCATGGCCCCAGATCATCCTGGCTCTATATGATACATGTGCAAAGCCTCTATTCTGTGGGGCCTTGTAAGATGGCTGAACTTATCAAGCTGCCTGCGTCTAAGCCTGACAACCTGAGATCCATCTCCTCCAGGACCCATGAGGTAGAAGGAGAGAACCTACACCTGAAAGTTGTTCTTTGACCTCCCCACACATAAGGCATAAGCCCTGCTCCACCAAAATAAATAAATGTTAGTATAATTTTCCTAATTATTTAATAACCACATGATTAGAAGAAGCATTTCATTACAGCATTAACATATTCAATAACAATTTCTAGAGCAAAGATGCATCTCTTTCAAAATTGGCTGTAATTTTTAGGTTCATAGTTGAATTAATACAGTTATACAATATTGTACTCAGTATAAACCCTATAAGACATAAAATTGAATGAGTTTTTAATCTTTAAAAAAGATCTCCATTTCATTTTAAATATACTGTTTCATACAGAAAAACTCATTTTTAATGCAACTAACACTTAGATGTTTGCACATGTGTCTCTAATCTCTATATACCTGATTATTACTAGTCATAGTCACTTACTTTCTGGGATCCTTGGCATGGATTTACAGTTACCAGGTAGAGTTCAATGGTAATGTTTTTCACATCTACTAATTAACATGAAGCAAGTTTTTATGCTTCTTCCTCAAATGTCTTTATTTATTGATTTGTGTCCGTGTATTTCACAGAGAACACCCCTAATAATCTTATTCATCTATATACCCACATCCCAAAAAACACCCTCCCATACCCCCCCATGGGAGTCCATATATTCTGTCATCACTGGTACTGTGTACTGTGTTATCAGTGCCCCCAGACATGCCCCAGTGCTTGTCCATCTGCTTAGTCTAATCAACCTATCTAGAGTTCCTTGTTTTAGGAAGATCAGCTTTTCCTCATCTAGGAGCAATCAGTTGCCAATACTCCTTTAGATAAGATTGGGGTCTGCTGTTCATTTTCCCAGTTCTATGCTGGGTTACTGTCTGGGAGCCTCACGGGCTAGCCTGGCCAACAATTCAAAAGAAGGTATCTCCTGTCTAGCATTGTTCTTGTTAGGTAGCCTTTAGCCATACACATAGATTCTTAAAGAATTATATTGATCCCTTTAATCTTTGGTTATACTTCCCTTTTGGGTTCTTAAGAACATAGAGTTGCCCCAGGTAAACCAATTTATTTTTACACTTAAGGTCATTTGAGAATCTGTTCCTCAGGGGTCTCATGGGCTTGGGAGGAGCCCCTGACTCCTTTCTATTACCAGTTCCATCTATGTGAAGATAAGTCAAAAGTCCTGTTCAATCATGGCTGGCTTCACTTGGAAGCATGGAGGAAATGTTTCCTCTGTGTTGACTTTCCTCTTTGTAGACTGGAAACTTGTTCAAGTCCATCTGCTGGCATCTCCACAGCCACCTTGAGCAAGAGGACAGGTGACATACCACAGTTACAGGACATTTCTTTAAAGAAAGAGATTGAGGAAGACATCAGAAGATGGAAGGACCTCCTATGCTCATGGATTGGAAGAATTAATATTGTGAAAATGACCATCCTACCAAAAGCCATTTACAGATTCAATGTAATGCCAATCAAAATCTCCATGACATTCTTCACAGAATCAGAAAAAAACATCCTAAGAGTCATATGGAAGTACAAAAGACCTCAGATAGCCAGAACAATGCTGAGCATTAATAGTAATCTATATTCATAAAAACAACATGGTACTGGCACAAAAATAGACCCATAGATCAATGGAACAAAATTGAAGACCTAAATATGAGTAAATGCAATTTCAGCCACCTGATATTTGACAAAGGGGCCAAGAACATTCACTGGAGGAAAGACAGCATGTTCCGGAAATGGTACTGGCAGAACTGGATCTCCACCTGTAGAAGAATGAAACTAAACCCCCATCTGTCATCTTGCACAAAAGTCAGTTCCAAATGGATCAAAGACGTCACTGTGCTGCCGAAAACTCTGCTCTGAAACTGTTAGAAGCAAACATTCCTACAAGACACAGGTGGAAAGGATCTCCTAAACCGGACATCAATTGCCAGATAATAAGGTCAAGAATCAACAAACGGGACCTCATTAAACTAAAAAGCTTCTATACATCAAAAGAAGCAACCAAAGAAATGAAGAGAAAACCCACAGAATAGGAGAAAATCTTCACCAGCTACACATCTGACAGAGTTTTAACATCCAGAATATATAATGAACTCAAAAAAAAAAAAAAAAAGAATCAAGAAAGGAAGTAACACAATTAAAAGATGGGCTAAGGAGCTGAACAGAGAGTTCTCAAAAGAAGAAATAAAGATGGCTAAGAAGCATTCTAGAAAGTGTTCAACAGCATTAGTAATTACGAAAATGCAAATTAAAACCACTTTAAGATTTCATCTTACTCCAGTCAGACTGGCTAAGACCAAGAGCAGAAATGATACCAAATGTTGGAGAGGATGTGGGGAAAGGGGAATGCTCATCCACTGCTGGTGGGGTTTCAAACTTCTTCAACTCCTATGGAAAGCAGTGTGGAGAACTCTTAAAAACAATCAAAATGAACCTACTATTTGACCCAGTTAAATCACTCCTTGGCATATACCCAAAGGACTCGCCCTATTGCAGAGACACTTGTACATCCACGTGTGTTGCTGCTCTTTCCACAATAGCTAAGAGATGGAAGCAGCCTAAATGTCCCTCAATTGATGAGTGGATAATGAAAATGTGGTTCACATATATGATGGAGTTTTACTCAGCAGTAAAGAAAGATGAAATCATGAAATTTGCAGGTAAATGGATGGAGCTAGAAACTCTCATACTAAATGAAGTAACACAGACTCAGAAAAACAACAGACAAATGTTCTCCCTCCTATGTGGATCCTAGCACCAAATCCTTGTGAGTATGTATCCAGACATAACTACAGGAACCAGAATAATGAAAAGGAACCAGGGAAGTAATGGAAAAGGATCTGAAAGAGAAGAACAGTAGGACACAGGTGTCACTAAGGGAGATATGGATAAAAATGGGGTTATTTTGGGGGGGGCTATACAAGGTACCTTGGGGATACAGGGAAAGAAGTAGCTCAAGAGAGGTGGGATCATAGGAGAAGGGTATTATTAAGGGAGAACTGGGGAAAATGGGGGCACTTTAAGTGGGGAAACCATGGTGGAAGGATTAGACAATATGAGAGATAAATAATGTCTAGCTAGTTAAAAAACGCCAGAGGGAACCATATTAGTCCAATAACCTACTGACAAATTATACATATAACTAGCTCAAGGAACAAAATAGATGCCTAGTCAAGGTTTATCTGGGAAACTTTGATCTTTGCCCAAGCTTTATCTACAGGGCCCATGGTAAATAAAAGTACCAGACTGGTGGAACTAACCTTCTTGGATGTTTAACAGACATACTTTGAGGTAATGTAATTTTTAAAATGACATAAAACCCCCTCTATTCTGCCAATCAGAGCTTGTTGTATATTTAGTCTTCTATATTTTTTATCCTTTCATGTATACATTAACTGTGATTTGGAATACTGGCCACTGAACTTAGCAGGTGCCGAAACACAACAATTCAGGAAAACATAGCAGCATTTAGAAACATTACATAACGTTGATTTTGTTGGTTCACTTGTTTTTTCACATTATTTTAACTTATAAATGGAATCATAGAGTCGTATACATGGAGTCAACATTGTTTCATTTATAAATGGAATCACAGAGTCCTGTGCATGGATTCAACAATGGGGTTCTTATTATTGATTTGAATGTTCTTTAAGGTTTATAACATTTCTATGAGAAACAGTTTTCCTGATGCAAAAATAACTAAAGCTTCCCATTTAAATAGATATTTCATGATAAATAATGGCAGTTAGATTGGAATGTATAGGATAGTATACTGTGTGTATTTAGCCTGCTTCTATGAGGTCTGAGACCTACCCACTAATATTTCTTTTGTTTGTACCTTCTACTTTGAACAATTGAAAAAAAGAATTGATAAAAATGATTTAACAACTGAAGCAGGATGATAAAAATATTGGGTATTTACTTAATGCAGTCTTTCCATCTGAAGGATCTATAGGTTTAATGCTATTGGTACTGGCATTATCTCACATTCATCTGTACAAATACCATCAAAGGTTTTGGTTATAGGTCACCAGTTAGTGGACTTTGAAATTTAGCTTTCATTTGACCAAACAGAAGATTATATATATATATGTAAAACCAAACTGTGACTTAAAAATATGGGTGCTGCCGGGCATGGTGGTGTGCGCCTTGAATCCCAGCACTCAGGAGGCAGAGGCAGGCGGATCTTTGAGAGTTTGAGGCCAGCCTGGTCTACATAGTGAGTTTCAGGTCAGCTGGGGCTACAGGGAGACCCTGTCTCAAAAAGACAAAAAAATATGGGTGCTCCTGTACTTGTGCTTTAAAGTAGAAATCTTAGAGAAATGAAAAACAAAGTGATGTCTTCAGAAACCTAAGTGTCTTGTCAAAAGCCGGGTGTGGTGGCACAAGGCTTTCATCTCAGCACTCAGGAGGCAAAGGCAGGTGGATAGCTGTGAGATCAAGGCCAGTCTGGTCTCCATAGGAGTTCCACACATGCTGGGGCTACGGGGAGACCCTGTCTCAAAAGCAAACTCTTGTCAAGATCTTTCCCCACAAATTGAGCCACAGGACATGATTCAATTTTTTTCTTTGTTCTTTCCTCTCTGTGTGTGTATATGTGTGTGTGTGTGTGTGTGTGTGTGTGTGTGTTATGTGCTTTATGTGTTCACATCAGTGAATGGACATGCATGCCTGTGTATCAGTCTATCGTTCTCCCCTTAAACCTTGCAGGAGGGCCCCTCTGGACTTGGAGCTAGGTTTGAGGCCATCAAGCCCCAGCAATCTTCCTGACTTCACCTCCCAGTGCTGAGTCACTAGTACAGCAGTTGACACGCCCAGATTTCCACAGAGGGACAGGGGAACTAAACTCAAGCTAGTTACCCACTGAGCCGTCTCTGCAGACCATGACTCACTTTTTTCTAACTGTCCTCGTGGTCAACACAAACATGACTCTGCTGTCACGAAGGAAACTTTTGGAAAGGTTGTTTTTTTTTCAACATTTGTGCAAGATGACACTACAGAGAAAACCTTGAAATAAATGCATTACTTTGCTTGCTTTTAAAAGATCTCTCGTTTACTATCCATTCCAGAGAGACAACGTCTTCTTGTTTGACACAGCAGGGTTCTGAGAAAAAGAATTTGTGACAGAAGACTAAGCTACCCCAAGATGTCGGCTCTAATCTTTTGGGAGCCAAAGATGACTAATTTTTTCAACACCTCTTTAAATTTTTTCAACACTAAGCTCTACCATTTCAAAGGATTGAGCATGCTAAACATATTTTTATTTAGCTTACTCCAAATATACCTCATTTTGCTAAACAGAGTGTCTTAGAAATGTGATAGGAAGTATGTCAGATAGGGACGTGATATACAAAAATGAAAAAAAATCACTTTGCTTGGATGTTCATTTCACAACATATTAAACTACAGAGTAAAAACAGCAGTGTGTGAAAAGGCTCAGTATACCCAGCTGCCATGCAGAAAAGAGGCACACTATAGACACTGCAGTGGGTCCTGAGCATTGAGAGTTTACAAGGTAGAGAAGGCAAAGATTGTTCAGGTATTGAACAGAATTTATACCACTAAACTCTGAAAGACTGGAGATAATCGACTATGACTACATATTCTACACATTCTTTTTTTTTTTTTTGAGACAGGTCTCCCTGCAGCCCCAGTTGTCCTGGAACTATGTAGACCAGGCTGGCCTTGAAATCACAGAGATCTGCCTGCCTCTGCCTCCCAAGTGCTGGGACTATAGGAATGTGAAGGAGGAGGGAAGATTTAGCTGGTGTCCAATAATAAATAGTATTTTGGGCTCCATTCAAATTGACAGAGCAGAGAAAGTCAGTTATTTAGCAGTGTTAAGTGGGAGTGTGTTCCAAGCAGATTGGTGTGGAAGGATGATTCTTAAACCATAGAATTGAAGGAGTGGATGTGGAGGAGGTCAGCAATAAGGGGAGGCACTGGGAGCCTGGCATGTCAGCACTCATGAACATCAATAAAGAAATCCATAAGGCAATGTGCACCTATGAACAGCCCAGAGATGTGAGAGCTAGAAAGAACAAGTTTAAGGTTCTTCCTTCCATTATTTATTACTACATTTATCACCTTTTCCTTTGATTGCAATGAAAACAGAAACTTGGAACAATCTGGTAAGACCAATAATCTACTGAGAGCATTATAAAGTTTTAAAGAATTCACTTACATCCTGCAAATATCTTAGACTTTTAACTGAATTCCTCTAGAGAATTAGGAAGCATCTTTCTTTAAACTTCCTTCAGTAAATGAGAATGATATTTCCCCAGAGAACTCTTGCTTGTCCCCGTAGTAACTAGAACAGTGTGTGTCCTAGATTCCATTCTGTAGCCTTGTTCTTCATAATTCAAAGAATCGCTTGATTCCCCATATTTCCAAACCACACTGGGTGGCTAGGATCAATGATAGGAAATCAATAATGCAGTTTTACTAAATCCATTTTAAATACTTACTTGGCTACTTTTGCAGAGGACCCAAGTTTGGTTCCCAGTACCCACATAGTGGCTTACAACCATCCTTAACTCCATTACAGAGGATATGATGCCCTCTTCTGGTCTCTGAAGGCACTGCATGACACAGGAGAATTTACATGCATGTAGGCAAAACACACATAACATAGACTAAATACGTTTTTAAAATGTAAATACTTGCTAATTCAATGTTGACTATTCCTGTGTTTTCATAGAAATACAGAAAACTTTACTCAATAGGCTCCTAAAATTTCTTTCTGTGATAATAGTTCTGCTTCCAAATTTTATAGTAATAGAAAACCAGACACTATATCCTCTGCTTTGAATACTTCCCTGATGCATTCTGGTACTCTGTGCTTTACTGCCTCATGACTGAGCCTCATAAATACTATTTAATACTTCTGTTTGCCTTTATGTGAAATTTAAATTCCTACTACTACAGTAACAACAAAGGGCCATGAACGAAAAATATTTCATGGTCAAGAAAATAGACTCTCTGGTCTTGGGTGGAGACGTAACTTTCCAGCCAATCAGCTAGCCGAGGCTGCCCTAGCAACTTGGGCTCATCTTAAGCCATGCTAAAGAGATATGTGGAACAATTATCCCTTTAATGAGATACTGTAATTTTCTTTCCCAGAATTCCTGTGCCCCTGAGTGCAGTCCCTATGACCTACCATGAGGTTCATTGGGTCTGCCCACCCTGCTGCAACTTTCCAATCTCCTTTTTCTGCTCCTTTTAGATGGTGGCCAGTACCTTAGTATGTTTTCTTCTGATTGATAGCCTGGGCTTTCGTCCTCTTTCTCTAAAGACCCCTCCCATCATGTGCCTCTGTGTCTGCCCCCATCTGGAATCCCTAGGAGCTCAAACAGCATGGCCTTCAGCCTTCTTTCCCCTTCTCCTCCTCTGGGTAGCTACTGAGATTTGTGTGGCTTACCTTGGGATATATTTCTTTTCAATGCTAATAAAATTGTCTGAAACCTTCCACTTTGAGTCCATTCTAAATCACTTTATTTATGAGACTAAGCACCTGAAGAGATGACTCCAATTTTCAATGGCTATTGTGCAATAACCCAAATTTGACTCCCCAAAATTCTGGCAGTGCTACTGAAGGAACCTCACTGGAAGGGAGAGGCTACAGGTGCTTCTGTATTCTGGCCACACTGTTAAATTTCCTTCCCTATACCTGAGAAAATGGCCCCCAGCCAACTCATCCAGAAATATTTTTTGAATGAATTTTGTTCTAAAACAAGTGCTGTGTCCTGGGAAAAGAAAGCAATGTGAGAGGAGACAAGTGATTGCTGAAGCTCTAGGTCTTTTTTATATTAAAGTTAGGAAAGATTAGCAGTATTCATAACCATCTGTAAGAACAAGGGAAACACTCCAGACTCAGAGCTTAATAAGAAGGGAGAAGGATTAGGACAGCAAGGGGAATAGCCGGCCTACTTGAGGGAATTCTGTTCTTGAAAAATATTTTCTTGTTTTACTTTTATTTTAAATATTTATTATTTTTATTTTATGTGTATGAGTGTATTGCCTGTGTGTATGTGAGTGTACCTGTGTCGTGCAATGCCTCAGAGATCAGAAGAAAGCTTCGGATTCCTCTTGGAACTGGACTTAAGGATGGTTCATAGCTGATTTCTTTTCATTTGTAACTTAGTTACTATTTTCTAAAATAAAAGACTTCCTTTTTGTTCATGATATAAATTTTTCATTCTGTCATTACTCTTTGAAAATTATAAACATATCTTGGCAAACTGCTATACACTTCAGATGGCCATGTTAAGATATATGTCTTCACTTTGAGTTTTACACGTTCACTGTCAATGACATTTTCATGCACTTATCCATGGAAAAGAAATACACATGACAGACTCAAAGCTAAAAAACCAATCAGCTTAAAATCTTCATGACTTGAGTGCTTATGCCTGCATTCTGTCCTTCCTTAACACTTACCACTGCCCTTTCCTGGTCTTTCTAAGTGGCATAGTATACCTGCACTTAGAGCTGTTTAAATATACACATGTACAGAGTTTGGAAGGGAGCAACTTTTTACTTGAGTGGCAACCTTTATCTAGCAGTGTGATGGTTTTCTTTGTGAGTTCTTTAGAATAAAATGATGATTTATTAAAGGAAATAAACAGAACTAAGATAAATCTAATGTTTACCTTATTTTTTTTTTACAGATTATAGAGTGTTTTCACATGAAATTTAAAAACATGTTTGTGATTTGGAGAGGAGAGGCCATTCTGTATCTCCATGTTACATGTAGAAACTTAATTTCAGTAAGGCTAGAGATGCATATACATAGCGAGTGAAAAGGCAGGCACAATATCTAGAAGCTCAGAAGATGGGCTTTCAAACGGTGAATTTAGTAGCCATCAACTGTCTTTGGTTCCCCAGTAACATCACGCCATCAAAGCTAAACATCACATGGAGGACAAGGTGAAAGAAGGAATCGTCCAGCCTCCCACAGTGGAAAGCTTACCAGGTAAGATTGAGGATTGGGTTTGAGTTGTGGCTCTAACAGACTCAAATCACAAAACTTGAGTTCTGATAAGACTTAATGAATAAAATTAATTTAGAAGTGTTATAGAAACAATATATTGACATACAATTGGAAGCTTTTGTTCAGAGTACATCAGAAAGTGTAAAACTCACCCGTCCATCTACCTAAATAATGCTTCATTGTTTACATGTGCCTTAATGCATGTATGGAGGTTAGAGGAAGTATTTCAGGAGTTCGTTTTCGTTCTATTATATGAGTCCAGGATCGAATTTAGGTTGTCAGGCTTGACAGTAAGCACCATTATCCAGCCGAATCATCTTGGCAGACCTAACTGTATATTTTAATCATGTTTTTTATCAACCTAGGCCTGCCTCAAATTCATTATGTTGCTGAAGATGACCTTGAACTTTTGTTCCTCCTATCTCCAGCTCTCAAGTGCTGGGATCGCAGATGTGGGCTACCATGCCCAGTTTATATGGTGCTGAGGATCAAACCAAGGGCTTTACATGTGTAATTCAAGCCCTCTAACTAGGCTATACTCCCAGCCATAATTTCTAGCTTAATGTACTACAATTAAAGGTCTGACCTGTCAGTTTCGAGTATTCATGTCTTCTTCCCTCTTCATGATCTGTGCATAGTAGTTTTTTAATTGGGTCCAAAAACTTTATTTTGCATCTGTGTTAGATTTCAAACTGCCAAGAACATGAAGCAGGAGGAAGCGCACCTGCTCTACCTTCCCGGGGACATTCTTCTCAGGACTGAGATCCGCTGTCTCTTCCTCCTTTATCAAGGAAAGCTGTTGCCGCAGGGAGTGTGGTGGTCAGCACCGTTCTGAGTGGCTGCTGCAGGGAGTGTGGTGGTCAGCACCGTTCTGAGTGGCTTGGGAGGAGATGGGAACATACACATCTTTCTTCAGCACATCTTCAATGGGCAAGGAAGTGTGAAACGTCAACACATAATTGAGTTGTGTTTAATAAATGTTCAGGCAACTTCTCCCCACATTTCCCCTCAAAGAAGTTTTCCACTTCCTGCATAAGTATTTTGATTATGCATACAGCTGCAACTTTACCTCTGCACTGTTCCCAGGGATGGGGTGTGAAGGGAATGAAGATAAGGAGTCATAGTTCATTAAAGCATTTATCCAGGAGACACAAGATGTGTCCAGGGTTACTAATTTATTCTGGCCTGTTTAAACATTTTCTAAACTACTTGAAAGTTTTAAGACATCACAGTGGGGCTAGAGAGAAGCTCGGTTGAAAAAGCTGCTGCTGGACAAGTTTTGAGGCCCAGATTGACAGGTGTGGTTTCTACCCATAATCTGGGCATTTGGGGGACAGAGGCAAGGGATGCCCCAGGCAAGCTGGCCAGCTAAACTAGCCTAGCTAGCATCAAAGCACTCCCATTTGGGAGACACTCTGCTTCAATATATACAGAGTGATTGAGGAAGACACCTGATACCAACCTTGAAGCCTCTACAAGCAGGTTCACACTATCCACACATGTGAATACTCACACACATACACATGCCAAAAAACAATGAAATTAGTTCACACTTATTGCATTTAATAGTTGTATATTAACTCAAACTTCAAATTTTCTGTATGAGAATCTAAAAGAAATGCTTTAATTTTTCAATCCATCACTTTTCTGTTTGTACTGAACTGTCATTTTCTCTAAAAGCCAAGGTGAACATAAAATAAGTGCTATATGGAAACATTTAAATAATCTGGTTCAGTGAACTGGCACAGAAAGTGGCTGCAGAAATTGCAGAGAAGGTACTCAAAGCAACTGAGGGAGTGTGGATGCAGCAAGAAAAACAGAGTAAATTATTTATTGAGGACCCACTTAAGAGTCTGGGATTTTCCTGGACCTTTGGGGGCAAAGCCACATTAAATGCATGGTCCCTGACGAAAACACTTGGATCCTGTTAGCATGTGAATCAGGGCATATCAAGTCTATTGACAGAACAAATGCTTTGTTTTTATCAATGTAAACTATAGGATTCTATTCCCAGACTAGTATTCATATAGAAGGAATGGGAAATTTTAGTTTTTGTATGATTAAATCAAGTTGACCTTCATCTCATTTAAATAATGTCCTTATTTAAACAGCATTTTAATAAATAAAAGTACTTGTGTTAAAAGTACGCATATTAGAGTTGTGGAGATGGCTCAGTAGTTAAAGGTACTTGTTATACAAGATGAAGACTAGAACCTGTATTCCAGGGCCCAGGAAACCATCCTGGTGTCATAAACATGCCTGAAACATCAGGTCTAAGAGAAGGGACAGGAAGATCCCTCGGGTTTGCTGGCTCCCTAAATGTGAGCCCGAGGTTGGACAAGAGGCCTGCCACAAAGGGATAGGCAGAGATGTAGATTCTTGACACCGTTTTCTGGCTTCAGGTGTGCATACCTGAACACACAGTGCAGATGCACTCATATACATACACACACAAATTAATTAATTAATCAATCTTTAAATTAAACACAGAAGTATTACCATTTTCCCATGCTCAAAGCAACAGCATATTTGAACAAAGGGAAATGACATATTCAAAGCATTGTCATAAGAAACTGGTTTTGTTTTTCATATTCAGATAATAAAAATTATATGAAATATACACAAATCTATAAAAATTAAAGATTCGCAATTGAGAGGCGTCTGATATTCTCATGAGTCCCAGCCACACACTGACAGGTACATTCAGCAGTTCTTCTTGATCGCCTCTGGTTGCCTTGGAAACATGAATGCTCAAGTACCTGCATCACCCACCTTAAAGTATGCTACAGTGTAAAGACCTTCGTCAACAGTTACAGTCAAAAGCACAAGGCCAGTTCTGTGGCAACTTCTTGGGGAGAACAGTGTGATATTAAGAGTGAAGAGGTTTGTAGAGAAATGTAATCAGGGAATTAACCTGCTTTCTTTCCTCTTTACTACCAGAGCTACCAGGAAAAGCTCGCCAAGACAGGTTGCTTGAGTTGAAGTAGGAATGAGCGTGGAGACTAACTAAAATGCCAGCAAAGGGAATTCTAAGCATGGGGTAGGACTTGTAGGCTACGAGGAAAGATGTACATGCAGGGGAGACAGAAATCAGGTGTTAGGCAAATTTGGAGATGATGTCAGGGTGCCAATAGATTCAGGGAGCCTGTCAAGGGATTCTCAAGAAACTTCAGATAGAATATATTTGAGTTTGCAAATGTCACACCTGATGAGGTAGGCAAAAGGAGAATGGGGACTTCTCAGACCAAATGCCTTTCAATCGTCTCTTATAGGAAGGAGGTGAGATAAAATTCATTTAAATTTGACTGTCACAGGGTATGTGAGCAAGGCAGAAACTTTAAGACTTTAGACTTGGTTATTAGAATCACTTGAGATATTAAAATTGAGATGGAAGAGAGATGATACAGGGACTGACTTATATTCTGGATTACATTCAAAATGAAAACAATCATTAAATAAACTTGACAGGAGGTCATGTGCCTCTGAAATAACTGACTGCCAATACAGTAAGACCATTTCTGGTAACCTGGACATGGAGAAGGAATTCTTGTTCTGTACTTTAGACTTGGTTATTAGAATCACTTGAGATATTAAAATTGAGATGGAAGAGAGATGATACAGGGACTGACATATTCTGGATTACATTCAAAATGAAAACAATCGTTAAATAAACTTGACAGGAGGTCACGTGCCTCTGAAATAACTGACTGCCAATATAGTAAGACCATTTCTGGTAACCTGGACATGGAGAAGGAATTCTTGTTCTGTTTTGACATGCTTTGTTGAGGCTGGGTTGTAAACTGTAGCCGTGTAACCAAGGGTAGCCTGGAATCCCTAGGTTGACCTCAAACTCATGATTCAGCCTTCCATGTACTGGGATTATAGACATGAGCCAGCATGCCAGTCTTGAGATGGTGATTTTTATAACAACAAATATTAACTTTACTGTTGCTTCTTTCTCTTGAAAGTAAAGTGTTTCCTAAATTATAGTCACTACAATGATTTGTATCAATTGAGGATTCAGAAGCTTCAAAATGTTTTGAAGACCATGTTACTGGATGGTCCTTAATTGATTTTGCTCAAAATCTTAAGTTTAATGTCTTTATGCTTCTGTTTACACTGTGGTTTGTGTTTCCTTTCATTATTTGTTTTGTTTTGACTGATAAAAATTTTGGTAAAGTGCCTTTATCTTTTCCAATTTACTACCACCTAGTCAGCTAAAGTATCTTGAACATCTCCTCAGGAAGTTGCCCCTTGCCTGTGGATGGCTCCTAGTGGCCATTTCAGGTAACACGAGCACAAGATGAAGGGTTTGAATAGACTACACAACTACACAAAACTGACTCACCATGAAAAAGTCATTGGAAGTTTGAGACCTATAACAGAGGCACACAGGGATGTGGAATTGTTAGTGTTGAGTCACAGTCGTTATGAAACTCTAAAATAAGTTCCCTGACCAGTCATTGCTGAGAAATCCTGGATTTACTGTTAATTAATTCTGATCTAGGTTATGTTACTGATAATTCTCAAGCTTTTCCTTAATCTAAAATCATAGTATCTAGCAACATTCCTTTACAAACAAAACTGTGATTATATTGCCTGCTGGGTCCTAAGAACTATGCTGGTGACCAGATGTGCATATGAAATTTATTACGGCTCTCTTCCTCAAGATATCACTGTTTATTACTCTTTTAAAACTTTATGCCTATGAGTGTATTGCTTGCATGTAAGTGTACATGTGGCATGCAATGCTGGAAAAGGGCAGAAGATGGAGTTCGATCCCCTGGAACTGGAGTTAAGGAGGGTTGTTAGCTTCCATGTGGGTGCTGGGAACCAAACCCAGGTCCTCAGCAAGAGCAGCCAGTGATCTTTACTGCTGAGCTATCTCTCCAGACCAAGATATTACTGTTTATTAAAATAAGAAATAAAAACATCTAAATTAATACTGATCCTAAACTAAGGTTAACTGTGGTTGACTGAGTGGCTCAAACCTTGGCACTTCACTTACAAGATTTGTCAGGTCTCACCATAGCCCACATTCAAGGACTTCATGAAGAAACTGGTAGTTGCAAAGTTAGGTGTCTAGTAGAAAATGGCAGTTAAAGGCAAAGAACACTCATGGCAGAGAGAGGCAGGTGAGAAAATAACAGCAGAAATAGATTCTGAGCTGCAATTACCTTGGGATAGATGAGAGGTCTGGGAAAGAAACAGAATGCAAGTGTGTAAAAATAAACCTTTAGTGATGAACGGGGACCAGACTGCAGTCTTGCGGAGCCCACCAAGTTGGCAGACTACATCCTATGAAGGACAAAGATGCATGGGGTATGAACAAGAAAGTCACACAGATGCTCAACATTGCAGGAAAGGGAAGGCGGGAGGAAGACCTGCATTTTCCACGGAAAACTCCAGCCGTGTCCAACCAGCATAAGCAGGGCCAAACACAGCATTACAGGCAGCACATCGGGAGTTTGGTAGCAGAGACTTTTCACAGAAGCATCTGGCAGAAATAAGCAGGTGATTACATCTGTGTATAAAAGCTAAGTGTGAGACTGTTTATGCTGTAACATTGCACTTAAATATTTTGCATTTGATAAGTCTTTAAATGGGGATTAACATCTACCCGTAAACTGTTGCTAGGAGCAGTTTTAGAGTGTTTGTGGTAATTCCAGCAATGTGTGGCACATACAAATAATTCAGAGATTTAGTTTCCTTCCGTAGTTTCTTCTATGTGTCAGATAATTTAAGTAATCAGAGGAAGAAAATTAATGTTAATTACAATTAGCATCAACTTATTTCTCATGGTATAAACTGCTAATTATTTCACTTGGGATTAGAACAAATCCCTTCCAAAACTCTAACAAAAGTATGTCACAGACTAATTTTAGGGTCCATTCTAAATGACATAAAAAAGTCATCTTCTTATGTGTTTCCATAACAAAAAGTTGACCTATGGGATTCATTTCCACTTAAAAGTCAAGTGATCTGTAGGGAAAAAAGAAAGTCCTTGATTGGTGCCTGGGCGATGTGAAGGAGAAGTAAAGGCAAAAGTAGTTAGCATTACAATTTCCAGACAGGGAACCAGACAAAAAGTCTGAACAGAGCAAATTTCAAATGCTCATATCAGAGTCCATTGGGATTGCTTGATGAGAGCTCCCAAAAGCATCCCTCTATTGGGTTCCTCCTCAGTTTTCTATTATTTGCCAAGGCTGAACTCGAGAGTGATGGACTCAGGATTTGCTTTCAGGTATTTTGATAGCTGTTGGAGTGGTTAGAATCAGTGTCAGTTCCCTCTCAAAGGCTTCTAGATTTGGGGTGGGGGAGAAAACAAATTTAGCCATCATTTTAGAATAATAGTGGGTTGTCTCCTTTAGTTACAGGTGGGCACTACAGTATTGCAGACCTAGATTTGAAGTCTTACATCTGAGCAGCACTTTGTGATCAGAAACAAAATCATCGATGAGAAACAATTGTCTAAACATTTTATATGGACTTTAGTCTAATGTCTGGGAAGTGTAATAGACCCACTGAAGGGGTACCCCAATTGCCTCACCCTGCATCCCCGTTCACCATGGAAGAAGCCAGAGCTCCCTGTGTCCTGATTCCCTATTGGCAAGTTGGGTAACCTCTTCAGAGGGTGGTGTGATAAGAATAGACAGTAGGAATTGGCTAGGCAGTTAGGGTAAAAAGACCCCAAAGAAAAGTAGCCAGTTTCTTGGCTGAAAATCAAAAATGTCCTTGTCCTCTTAGCAATACACTGTTCCAAAGGCCAAAAATGTCAAAAGTATTTGGGAGCTCTTATCATCAAAAATGTCCTTGTCCTCTTAGCAATACTCTATTCCAAAGGCCAAAAATGTCAAAAGTATTTGGGAGCTCTTATCTAATCCCTAAAAGATTTTAGGGTTACCCCTTCAGAGGGAGGAATGTTAGAGTAGCCAAAAGCCCCATTAAAAAAAAAAGAGTACATGTTCAGGAAAAAGTGATGGGGCGATATGGGAGGAATGGGAGGGAAGGAGTGGGCATGGATTTGATCAAAACACCTTATATGCATGTATGGAATTCTCAATAAATTTTTTAAAAAGTTAAAAATAAATAAATAAAAGTCAAATGCTCTGTCAAAAAACCCAGGGTAAAGAAGGAGGTAAAACTGGAACATCTTTTCTTAGTTAGAAATTGTTTTTCTTAAAAACAAATATTTAGTGTGTCTGTGTATATGTATGTGTACACGTCTTGTGCACGTGTGCATGGGTGCCCACAGTAGGCCACTGAGTGTCCTGTTCTGCCACCTTCCTTATCCCTTTGAGACAAAGTTTCTCATCGAACCTAGAGACAGGCTGCTAGCCAGTAAGCCCCTTCTGCTCAGGCCCCCGCAGAGCTGGGATTACACATGAATGCATGGCCCTGTCTAGCTTTTATTCCTAACATGAAATATTGGAATCTGAAATCAGGCCCTCAAACTTACATAGTGCTCTTATTGACCAAACTGTATTCTTAGTCCTGCACACTAGAATGCATAAAGCATATAGGCTTAAAATATACACAGCTATGTCAATAACAAAGACAGAAATCCGTGTCACTTAGTCACTGTTTTGTTGGTGTCTTTTCTGGTTCTCAGCTGGATTGTGTGTGTGTGTGTGTGTGTGTGTGTGTGTGTGTGTGTGTGTGATGGGGAGAGAGAGAGAGAGAGAGAGAAAGAGAGAGAGAGAGAGAGAAAGAGAGAGAGAGAGAGAGAGAGAGAGACTTCTATATGAGGTTAGTATTCTTTATATTGTGGAGCATTCTGCTGTTTGTAAAGAAACATGGGGATTAGTCTAAATGGAACTGGCCATTTCTTGTCATGTTACATAAATGACATAATAGACTGTGCTAGAGAAATTTGTATATTTTAAAAAACTGGTAAGGAAATGCATGTCTAAATCTAATATGTTGGTGCATCTCTTTAATCCCATCGCTTGGGAGGGATGAGGCAGGCAGATTGCTATGAGTTTAAGTTCAACCTGGGCCACATAGTGACTTCTGAGGCCAGCTTCCATTACAGCATGACAGTCTGTCTCAAAAAAACTAGAAACAGAAGCAACCTAAAGGAAATAGATGACTAAAATGGTAAAATGATTTTTTGATTCCCACTGTTCACACATCTTATTTTAACTTAAAGTCTGTAAGACAGGCTGGGTGATACTTTCTTTGAGTCCCTCTACACTGGAGGCTGAGGCAGGAAGATCACAGGTTCAAAGCCATCCTGGGGGAACTTAATAAGATGCTTGTCTGAACATGAAAAGTAAGAATACCGAGGCAATAGCCTAGCATGTGGGAGACTCTGGGTTTGGTCCTGTGTTTCACTGAAAAGGAAAAAATGAAGAGTTTGATTTGGAATACAAGCATTTCCAAATCAACAATTTTATTAATTATTAGCATTTTCTTTTCTTTTTTTCTAGAAAAAGTTATATTTTAATAACATGTATGTTATTAAATAGGTGCACATGCATGTAGTGTCTGTAGAGTCCAGATATAATGCTTCATGTCCACTGCATTATAATTACAGGCAGCTGTGACCTGCCCAACGTGGGTGCTGGAGACTGAACTCGGGTCCTCTGAAGGAGCAGTGTGTGCTCCTAACTGCTCACTGGCTCTCCAGTTCTGCAGTTTCTTTATATTTTTTCAGTTATAATATTGCCTAATCTTTTGGTCCAGCAAAGGATTAGTCTTTAACACAATCAGTTCTTTGTAAACCGCCTTTTTCCATTTAGAAAAAGCCAGGAAAATCTCCCTGATACAAAAACTTTTTGCAAACTTTTTGCAAACTATACAAGGATGACCTCCTCTTTTATTATTCATGACCATGATACAGCTATGTCAGTATTGAATGTAAGACTTTGTACAACATTATTTTAAAATACTCATTCTCCAGAACTCGGCTATCAATGATTCAATTACTAGGAGATAGTGTCAACTTGCACAGGGAACAGTTACTATAGCCAACCTAATTTTAAAGTTGCATATTTCCTTTATCAGTATTTTAGCAAGATAACATAGAAATGCAACAGCATAAATACATATGGCATATATGTATTTAAGGCTTAATGCTGGATCCCAATTGGCAAAACACAATTCTATTGGGATGACTACTGGAAGAGATGATTCAGTTTCAATTTCAAAGTCACAGATTCATTTTCACTTTGAACTTTATAATTTATCCGTTAGCTCAAACGTCTTCCTATGGCCTATTAATTAGTTCCTATTATAAATAAAATATGAATGTCAACACAAGTCAGAAATACAATGGTGGAAAAGACAGACAACATTTCTTTCAGTTCATTGTATGACAGAATGCTTCCCTGACAAGACCACAAAAAGCATTTTTCTTTTGAGTTAGAGTTTCAAAATCATACCTATTTTTCTTCATCAAGAATTCTACTAAATCCATTCAGGCTATAGATATCAATTCTAATTTTGCATATTTTTTTCAAAAGTTATCTAAACTCCAAGAATTCTGACTGCTGTTAAAATGTTTGGTTTCTCAGACACCATATTAGCTAGCTACTTTTTCTCCAATGCTCGTTTTGATGGAATATGCATAAAATAATTACTCTGCAAATATATAAAAGCATAAGAACTGGATGAACAGAGCTTTTAGGACAGGCAGAGATTTCTAGGCTTTCTTTTGTTTGGTGACGATGTCTATTCAGCTTGATTCGTACACTGAAACTTCTGATTTATTATATACACTGTGGAATACATGACTCAATACTTTATTCAAAAGTGAATATTTTACTATAAAAATATTTATGCTTATACTTTACAAAGGCATAAAGAAAACCCACCCAGCCCTACCCACCACAGTATTAATGACTCAATGAGACATTATTATATGTCTCCAACTTATTTCTGCAGTAATTTTAGTTGTATGTATAAGCATATACACATATACACCTTTCATATGAGTATGTAGAGGCCCTTTCTTTTTCTGTATGACTCAGTTTCAACATTGGTGGTTTGAGATTATCATCATTCTTTGTATAGACCGTTTCATGGTGAGGATATACTTCATACTAGAGCAACTACGTGACACCTGCTAGTTTTATCATTAATAATGTTTTTATATGTTTAAATATCAATAATCTTACAGAGAAGTATGGCTTCTAGCTCAAACCGCAGGAGGAATTTCAATTTGACAGTTGTTTCTAAATTGACTTCAGACAGCTATAACAATTTACACTCTCATCAAGAGTGAGTGGGAATTTCTATTTTTTCACATCCATACCCACAAAAATGTTTAAAACCAGTATTCAGTGTCCACAGAGGTCAGAAGAGGGCATTGGGTTCCCTGGAACTGGAATCACAGAGAGTTCCTACCCCCACATGGGTGCTGGGAATCAAACCAGGGTCCTCTGCAAGAGCAGTCAGTGTTCTCAATCTCTGAGCCATGTATCCAATCGTAAGGCTGACATAGATTTCTATACTTGTTTCGTGCTTTCCTTTTTGATGTCTACCTTCTCCTCATGTTGTCTGACTATTTTATTCCTTAATAATTATGAAAGCTAAAGTATAATTATTACTTATTTTGACAAACTCTATGCTAAATAATATGCCAGTATGAAGTAATTTAAACTCATCATATAAATGAGTATTGTTCTATTTTTCCCATGGAAAATAAAAAAAAAATGAAGCAAAATACTGTTTGTTTTTTTTGTCTTTTTAAGACAGGGTTTCCCTGTAGCCCCAGCTGGCCTAGAATTCACTATGTAGACCAGGCTGGCCTTGAACTCACAGAGATCTGCCTGCCTTTGCCTCCCAAGTTCTGGGATTAAAGCAAAACTGTACTTAGGGTTACAGAAAATTTAACACACATATGAAGATTTGAAGCCTAGCTCAATAATGAGGGTTACCTGCTAGATAGTGTAATGCCCATGAAGATCTAATGTTTGAATGTTCTCATATTATCTTGGGAACAGTTTTTTAAAACAAGTAAATAAATTCATAAAATTAAAACATGAGAAAATTATATATTTTATTAGCCATATATTAAATGATCAATAATGTGTGGGTACCAATAATTATCTTCTTATTTTGTTTACATTTTCTGCATTATTTATTTTCATTTTTAATGAAGGGATCCTATTCAAATGTACTTCATAACCTCTAAAGCATTATGCTCTTTTATAAATTTATGAGATGTTAGAAACACTCCTGGGGCTGGAGAGATGTCTTAACAGTTAACAGCACTGACTGCTCTCATAGAAGACCCAGGTGCAGTTCCCAGGACACACATGGCAGCTCCCGACAGTCTGTAACTCCAGTTCCAGGGTCTCCAATACCCTCTTTTAGTCATTGGTCTTTGCATGAGATAGTTGTACTCACATACACACAGGCAAAACACATATCAAATAAATGTAAATTTTAAAATTAAAAAACATACTTGACCAAATATTTTTCTGTTTTAGACTCTAAAACTTGTTTTGGTCAGTCCCACTTTGGAATGAGTGCTAGTAGCTTTTTTTACTATTCTTTTTGTTTAACTGATACCACATTTTTTTCTTAGCAGCATAAGAAACATTTCCTGCTTTGGATGTGACTAGAGATCTATGTGAAATTAATCTTAATTTCTTTTTTATTAAATTTTCCATATTCTGTGATATCCACACTATTTATTATGAACATTTTTTTCATGTACTGTCATGAACCAGATCCAGTCTATTAGCACAAGATGAGAAAGAAAAGAGTGCTAGGGGAATGTGACCCGGAGGATGCTCCTCTGACCCTGTGATGACAAGCCATGGACAGCTGGGGGAAGCCAATCCATGCTCTGCAAAGAAGCCACTCCCCTTCCCTCTTCCAGCCAATCGGTTGACCATAGCCACTTGCAGGGGAGGGGCTAAGGGTATAAAAGCTGGAAAAACCAGGAGGCTGGGCCCTCGCTATTTTGTAAGACTGTCCTGAACCACAGGATTTATGTCTGGCTGTGGACTTTTAAACACAGCTGTGAATGAGGGAGCACCCACTTATCTGCAAGTAACCTGCACCCCAAGCTAAGTTAGCAAATTCAATAAACTTGTTAAAATTCTTCAAACTGGTTTGGAGAATTTTTTCCTCAGGCTGTCACAGGGGCCATGGGAGGAGGGAATTGGATGCTATGTGTACCTCCCAACAGTGAATTTGACTTACAATTGGCGTAGCAAGGCAGGATACGATGAAACTGAGAGTTTTGGAGGTGTGTTGATCATGTCCCTGATACGGGGAAAGAGACCAACAACTGAAGTAAAGTGGGTTGAAGGGAGCATGTGGGCTGAGGAAATGTTAACCTGGTGGGCCATTCCCTTAGGCTTGGTGGGGGTGGCTGCAGTGGCATGGTTAATGCAGTGGACAGTGAGCTATGTAACTAGGGTGAGGCCTTCTAAACAGTCTATGGCCACCAGGCTTGTGAGGCTATGGGATATGGGGGCAGATGGAATCATTTTAAGGTCTACAGAAGGAGAGAAGTTAAGCAACATAACCACTCATCCTCTTTGAGACAAAGTCTTCACAATTTAAGACAACATGAGGGAAACCAGTCCATGATGGATTGGCTCATACGTGGGTATCTCAAGCTGAGATTCCCATGAATATTAGAGATTGGAAAACCATTGAAGAAGGACAGGCTCTGGTGAGGGAAGTGGGCATGAGGGAAGCTGTATTTGATGCCCAGACAGGAATGTGTTTACAGGAGACTTAAGAAACTGATTCAGCAAGGCCCATGAGACTGGTATGGAGCTTTGGTGGCTTTTTTTGATATGGAACTCTTATCATACTAAGACCCATGGTAAGGCATAACCTGTATGAGGCTGGAAAGGCTCTGACAGATTTAAATGATTTAGACCAACATATATAAAGGGTTTGAAAAGTGCTAAAGTGAGTAGTCAGAAGGGAAAAGAGCCGGACTCAGCAAAGGGGTCCCTCCGTGTCTCCCAAGCACAGATGTGGATGGATCTGCACAGAGCAGGTGTTGCTAGGGACAAGATAGATGGGCAGCCAAATGCTGTGCTGGTGAGTCTGTGGAGGGCTTTAAGACCTGACCATCAATTCGCCACAGAAGTAAGAGAAACTGGGATCAGGAGGTGCGGGTAACTCCAACTGCACCCCTTGATCCAGAGGAAGGCAGCCTCATTGGACGGGACCCACCCCTAAACATTGCCTTGAAGGGGTGGCCAAGGTTGCCCACAGGTGACGGCCATACTGGGTGAGAGGAGGCCACACTACCGGCTGCCTGAGGGTCGAGATGAAATTACTGAAACCATCCAGGAACTAAAGTGAGTAGAAGTTATCCACCCAGCCCAGAGCCCTTTCAATAGCCCTGTTTGGCCTATTAGGAAGCCAGATGGCTTCTGGAGAATGACTGTAGATTACCTAGAGTTAAATAAGGTCAGGCCTCCCATTCATGCAGCAGTGACCAACATTGCTAACTGATCAGCATTGCTAATTGATCAGCTGGTGAAGGAAATGGGGTCCTTCTGCTCTGTAGTGGACCTTGCTAATGCATTCTTTAGTATTCCCCTAGGTGCTGAATCCCAAGATCAATTTGCATTCACATGAAATGGATGACAATGGACTTTCAGAGTACTTCCCCAAGGTTACCGCCACAGCCCCATGGTTTGTCATGGGATGGTGGCCCTGGCCCTGGCCCTGTTACCCTGCCCTCTTTCTGTAAGGAGGTTGCACTACATAGATGACATAATGCTAACTTATGATTGCCTTACAGATTTGGAAGCTCATTTGGGGAACGTGCAAATGCACCTGAAGGAGTGAGGGTGGGAATCAACCCACAGAAGGTACAAGGGCCTGGTACAGCGGTAAAATTCTTAGGAGTTTTATGGTCAGACAGAACTCACATGATACCCAGTGTGGCAGTTGAAAAAAATCTTACAACAAACCATACCAACAAATACTAAGCAGTTACAGGTATTTTTGGGGACTTCTCGGATATTGGTGAAATTTTATACCTCACCTTGCACAGGTTACCCTCCCTCTGTATAATCTAATAAAGAGGTGCTACATGGGATTGGGATATAAAGGCCCAAAAAGCTTTTGAGCAGGCCAAGATACTGGTTGGGCAAGCTAAGCAGCTGTGTGCCCCAATACCTCTGTGTCCCTTCCTCTTGGAAGTCACCAGGAGCCCTGAAGGTTATGGGTGGGGCTTGTGGCAACAACAATCCGAGCAGAGGGTCCCAACTGGGTTCTGGTCCCAATCATGGAACGGGATGGAGTCCCAGTACACAGAGCTAGAACAGCAACTGCTGGCTGTGTACAAAGCATTACACCAGGGGGAATCCATTACGGCTCTACTCCCATTACTGTAAAAACAGCATATCCCATAAAAGGATGGGTGGAGGGCCTGTTAGCCAAGCCCCTGTCAGGAGTGGCCCAAAACCAAACACTGTGAAGATGGCATGCATATTTGCAGCAGTGAGGGGTGGTGTCAGAGAGCCCGATCAGCAATGCCATGCAAGCACTACTAGCCTCTCCCTCCACCACCTATAGTTGACCCTCCAGCAAGATCTGACTGAGTGCTAAGACGGGCTTCCCCAATACCGGCTGATGCCTGGTATACTGAAGGCACTAGCAGGGGTGCCAGACAAGAATGGATAGCAGTGGCAATACACATGAACACTGACACTATATGGTTAGAAAGGGGAGGAGAAAGCAGTCAATGGGCTGAATTGAGAGCTGTATGGATAGTAACAATGAGGGACCCTTGGCCAGTTTCACTTTGTACTGACAGTTGGGCTTTGTTCAAGGGCTTAAACTTATGGGTGGCTCAGTGGGAGAAAGAAAACTGGCAGGTGATGGGGCGGCCACTATGGGGACACATATAATAAAATGCAGGAGGAGCTAGTCCCCCTGGTGGCTGCCCACCGCCTGGTGAGTCCTCCTGGGAATCAGGAAGCTGATGCTGTCACCAAGGTGAGGGCTGTCTGGCCTCAGGTGTCTCTAGAGGCAGCTCACTGGATTCATAAGAAGTCGGGCCACAGAGGAGCCAACACGGGATGGAAAGTAGCCAAAGCGGCCGGGAATCCGGTAAAACATGCTGATCTCCAACAGGATGTCCAGGCCTGTGAGGTGTATTCCTGGTTACAGCCCTGGAGGATGGATGCCATGATGGGACATGTGCACAAGGCAACTTCTCTGTGAGAGACTGGTAAGTAGATTATATAGGGCCCCTGCTAGTCAGTGAGGGATGTAAATATGCTCTCACTTGTGTGGACACTACCACAGGCCTTACACAGGCCTTTCCTTGCAAGAGAGTGACAGGCAAGGCTACTATTAAGGGGCTTACTGAACTCAGTGTCATGTATGGGTGCCCGAGGCGAATTGATAGTGACAGAGGCACTAATTTCACAGGTACAGATGTGGAAGCTTGGGCTGAGGATAATCAGGTTCAATGGTATTTCCACCTTCCATACAATCCTACAGGAACAGGGTTGATTGAAAGAAAAAATGGGTTGCTAAAGGAACAGTAGAAAGCCTTAAGCCCAGAAGACATGCTACAGGGGTGGAAAAAGGCCCTTCCAGAAGCCATAAGGTTGTTAAATGAAAATCCCAGTACCAGGGGTGGGTTGCCTCCCTATGAGCAGCTGGCCAAAGGGATGCCAGAGTTCTCCAAACCTATAAAGGCGACTGCCAATAATGTTGGTTGCACATCTGAAGTGGACGGTAAGACCCTATTGCTGAAGACACTGTATGATCTGAGCATGGGAGAGGGAGATATCCAACTTGGACTAAGCTGGAAACTCCCTGACCATGGATGGGTGGCTTTCATAGTGCCAGAAGGTGCTATGCAGACAGCTGGGGGAGAACTGTCCCCCATTATCCTGTTCAGCAAAGGACCCCATGTGCTGCACTATCAACATGCTAAGAAAGATGTTCCTGCTGGTGCAATAGTGGCTCGTCTAGTGTATGTACAACCAGCTAATTATCGATTGGACCTAATGTCTGCTCCTAGGGATGAGACACACATCTAGTATTGTAGACCACGCCAACCCCCTGTGGCAGGAGAGGTTATAGGCCCCAGTGGAGAAGCCACTGCAATTGTATTGTTAGATGGATGTGATGTGCCTACTAAAATACCATCCAAGCATTTGTGTTTACGCCCATGAGCTATTATTGCAGTTACTGTTTACATGTTCTTGCTTCTTGCTGTTTGTGTTTCTACAGTAGGTGGAATGCCACTAAATTGAGCCATCAGCCCATGACAAACAGAGGATGCAGAGACTTGGAGGGTCCAGTGCCCTATTAAAATGGGAGAAAGGTCACCCCACCCCCTCTGAGGCTCAGGGATATTTGCGGAAGAGGTGGACAGAATGTTGTGAGAGCCAGAGGAAGGGGGGGAGAGTGTGACCTGGAGGATGTTCCTCTGACCCTGTGATGACAAACCATAAACCCGCCTCCTTCCCATGCTCTGCAAAGAAGCCACTCCCCTTTGTTCTTCCAGCCAATCAGTTGACCACAGCCTCTTGCAGGGGAGGGGCTAAGGGTATAAAAGCTGGGAAAACCAGGAGGCTGGTCCCTCCACCATTTTGTAAGGCTGTCCTGAACCACAAGGTTTATGTCTGGGTGTGGACTTTCAACACAGCTGTGGTCACCCACTTGTCTGTAAGTAAACCCGCACTGCAAGCTCAGTTTGCAAGCCCATAAACTTGTTAAGAGTCTTCCAACAGGGGGTTGGAGAATTTTTTCCTCAGGCTGGTGCAAGGACCTTGGGAAGAGGGGTTTGGATGCCAAGTGCATCTCCCAGCATTGAATTTGACTTACAGGGATGGAAGGTTGGAATAGCCCTTCCTATTACTGACAACAAAACTTGTGAGCATGCATGAACATGTACTTTCTAGGAGGAAGGCTGCAGGCTGGTTTGCATGGAATTTCTGCCTTTGGTGCTCAGATACTATAAGATGCTTTTCTTATCTATCACAAAAGATTGTAATATTTTTCTTTTTCTTAACACATATACACAGTTATTTGTAAAATCTTGCTTTGTTTGATATGACAATGTGCATTTAAAAACTCTTTTACTCTTTTAAAACAGTGTCTTTTGGATATCAGGCTGGCCTCAGATTCCCTGTGTAGCTGAGGCTGGTACTGAACTCTGGATCCTCCAGTCTACACCACCCAGGAAAGGCTTGCACCACTGCACCCAGGATTTTTGGTTAATTTTAAGGCAAGTCCTTGCTGTATATCCAGGGCCTTGTTCAACTGCCTCCACCACCAGAATAGTGGGATTTCAGGAGCATGCTGCCACATCTGACAAACACCAAATTCTTGTAAGGATTATTATTTTATTTTTCTAAATTCAGCATTAATTATGTAATTTAAACCTACATTTATTGAAAAATACTGTCCCAGTAGCCTGGGTAGAGGACAAAAATGTACATTATATGTGTTATAGGATGAACTTAGGTATTTTGCCGTTACTAATTCTGTTACGCATTCCAAAAGGTTCTGAAGGGGCTTGTGAGATGGCTAAGTGGCTAACAGCATTTGCTGCTCTTACAGACGACCCCTGTTTGGTTGCCAGCATCTACATAGTGGCTAACAACTGTCCCTATCTCCAGTTCCCAGAGATTCAACCCAGTTCTGACTTCTGAGGGCACTGCATACATATGGTACGTGGACATCCAGGCAAAACACTCATACACATAAAATAAATAATAAAATTTTAATTTACAAAGTTGATATGAAGCCGTATTATACCTCTCAGTTTTAAGGAGGGAGGGAGAAACTGGAGGAGGTGAGATAAGTCTCCTGGGACAGGCGGAGGCAGTCACACTTTGAGGATTCACACCACAGACTGTTTGGGTTCCCACTCCTGTGTTCTTTCTGCAAGAGTGCAACATTTCAAATAACACTATCTACAAAACACAACTGTGTCCCAACATCTTTTGGGCATGAGTTTTGTTTTAAATATGAAAATGTCATTTATTTGATTACATTAACTCTCATTTCAGTAGAACTTATGTTGCTCTATAATTAAGTGAATAAAAGAACTACTAAGATATGAATCATAAAATCGCATTTTGGTTGAGTCTGTGCAACTGTCTATATGTATATGTCTATATTTGCCTGCACATGTGTGACCACATATGTGTCAGGGTAAGCATGTGCATGAGAGTGTGTGTGTGTGCATGTGTGTGTATATGCACATGGGTTTTGAGGGTACATGAAAAAGGGCACCCATGCAGAGTTCAGAACAAAATATCAGGTGTCTTCCTATCTTACTGTCCATCCTATTGTCTTGGAAGGTTTCCCACTCAACCTGGAGGTCACTGATTTGTCTACACTGATTCTCCAGCGAGCCCCGGGAATCCATTTATCTCTGCCTGCCAAGTACTGGGATCACAGGCATAGGCCATGATGTCCTGCTGTTATGTGGATGTTGGCGATCAGAACTGGGGTCCTCATGCATGTGTGGCAAGCACTTTACCCACCGAGCCATCTCCCTAGCCTTACATATTAATGGAGCC
>NW_008355277.1:101445-103354 GCF_000622305.1 Nannospalax galili
CAATGCCAAGCTTTTACTTAAGGAAATGCTTTCGCTCTGTAGGAGAGGTTCACACAACAGAAGAGAGCTTTCTTCCACAAATGCATCCAGAGGTTTTTTGTTGTTTTTTTTTTCCCCTCTTTGAACAATTATTTGTAGTCATTGAAATATTTATTTCAGGAAGATTCCCTTTCAAATACCATCCTAAGCAAGGTTGTTGAGATCACTTTAGAAACCATGGGATAAGGAGAGTGGGGCCAGGCTACATCAGTTAGATTCATGGATCAGAAAGTCCAAGACCAACCACCAGTAACAAATGTTAAAACTGTCAAAGACACTCAGAGTGACACATGGGAATGCATTATACAATGGTCTGAGGTGAGGGATTACTTTGCTCCTGCTCAGCAGAGCAGCTCAAACATGGGACAGGAGCCACTCTTCCTGATCTGACAGGACTTTGAAAAGTGCAAAGAACACGCACTAGTAAACTCACACAGAATTCAAACTTGGCGATTAGCTAGCCCTTGGAAGAGAGAGTGTCATTCATTTATGGACCGATGACCAGGTATCCAGCAGAAGGCTCCTTATTGATGAGGCTCATGAAATTCTACACGGGCTCTAGAAGGTCTTTCAGCAGTTCAATGAGGCCTGCATTCTCACAGACCTGGTCAGACACCATGGATTTTATCATTTAAATCTCAAAGAAAACCCAAACTAAAAATGCTTGTGCTGTTTAGGGTGTGAGGAAAGACCAAGTAATTGTGCTATCTCGCTGTCTGCCAGCCCTCTTCATTTAAAGAAACAGAAATGTGTATTTAGGAATAGTCCAAAATCTCCAAATTGCTGCTGGATTTATCATCACTTAGTGAACTCTGCCAGCTTTCCAACATAGATCCTTGGACCTCCTCCCTAAGTGATGAGAGGGAATATCCAAATGCAAGTTGGGAGGGAAAACAGTCCTGGAGAGATGACTCAGCGGTTAAGACCCAGGACTGACTCCCGGCACCTACATGACAGCTAACAACCATCTGTTACTCCAGTTCCAAGGGATCTGACATCCTCTTCTAACCTCCACAGGTATTGCATGACATGGGTGCACTTACATATACACAAGCACTCATGCACATAAAATAGTAAAATATTTAAAACAAAAAAGCCTTTCAGTTCTCATTAAACCATATTCTCTCCATATCATACAAGTGTCTAAAGTTGACCCGTGTGTCACTTCCTCAATCAGTCATTAGCAGAACAGAGCAGAGGCACTGACAGTCAGTGTGCGTGCCTCACACTGTGACCACCTCCCGCCATCAGAGATGTGGCACTTTGTGTTTCCGTGTCTTCTGTACTCAGTTCTGTATGTTAGCATATCTTTTCCTTAAGGGGAAACCTCCATCAGGATGCCACACAGAAGCAAAGAATGAGCCAGCTGTGGGGGCACGCGCTGGTAGGGTATGCTGAAGGGGCGGACACCAAAGGATCGGATGGTGAGTAGTGTGTCAGCTCTTTCTCACTTCCTCAATCAGTCGTTAGCAGAACAGAGCAGAGGCACTGACAGTCAGTGTGCGTGCCTCACAATGTGACCACCTCCTGCCATCAGAGATGTGGCACTTTGTGTTTGCGTGTCTTCTGTATTCAGTTCTGTATGTTAGCATATCTTTTCCTTAAGGGGAAACCTTCATCAGGATGCCACATAGAAGCAAAGAATGAGCCAGCTGTGGAGGCATGCGCTGGTAGGGTATGCTGAAGGGGCGGACACCAAAGGATCGGATGGTGAGTTTCAGTCCAGTCTGAGCTACACCATAGGGCTGGAGAAGTTTGGATCCCAGCACCCATGACAGGTGGCTCACACCATCTGGAACTCTAGCTCCAAGGGATCCAAAGTCCTTTCTGGCCTCCATGGATGAACACCCCCCCCCCCCACACACACACC